>NW_005871400.1:288802-406465 GCF_000147115.1 Myotis lucifugus | reverse complement strand
ATTAATTCTGTACAAATATTGCCCTCATGGTAGTTGGTATTGAGCGTTTAGTAAACGTCCACAAAATAAACAATAAGGGACTTATTCCTCATTCAAAGGCTCAGATCAAATTTTAAAATCGCAAACACCACTGAAGCCAAGTTCCAAGCTAGGCTGCAAATATCTGACAAATAGATTTTCTGAATTCAGAGACTAAAAAAATATATAGTTTTAACAATGAATTGAACGATTTCCTTTTGTCCTGCGTCCCATGCCCTTCGCTTCAGAGATGATAAGATCACAGGGGGAGAAGGCAGGTGAGCTCCGCAGGCTGCCCCTCGGCGGGGACAGGCAGCCGTGGGCGGGCTGCGCAGGAAGGAAGGCACCTGCTGCCCAGCCTCGCCCGCCCCGGCCCTGCCTCCGCGGTGAACCCCCCAGGGGCCGCGCCGGGAGGCCCGGGGGCGGGGCGGGGGCCCGGCGGGCGCCTCGCACCGGGTCGGGTCGGGCAGTGACCTACGCCCCGGGCGCTGCTGTGGAGGGAGAGGCTGCGGAGAGCCCCGAGCTTGTCCTTGTCGGGCGCCGAGGGGAAGGGGGTACGCACTTGAGGCTTCACTGCTCTGAGGGCGGACAGCGGGCGGCCTCCAGGGGAGTCCCAGGAGCAGCCCCCGGAGCAGGGACGGGGCGGGCGCGGCACTGGAGGACCGGGAGCTGGAGGAGGACCGGGAGCTGGAGGAGGACCGGGAGCTGGAGGAGTGGACACTCACCCCTCGGACTTCTCAACCGCCTCCGCCCGGCAGGGCTCGCGCAGCACCCAACGCCAGGCCCAACCGCACCGCACATTCCCTCCGCGCTGCCCCGCCCCGGACACGCCCCTCCGCCCGCCCCTCCCGGACACGCCCCCTCCCAGCACGTGTCCCTCCCCACCCCCCCATCCCCCAGGCCTTGTGCCTGTGCCCTTGCGCTCGTGCCCGGGCCGCCGCTGGCCACTCGGCTGACCCACCTGCAAACCCTCCTCCTGCTCCTCTGGGCCGACCCCGCCCCAACGGCACCTCCACCTTCGGTGCACCTACCGGCTGGGTCACAGGTTCCGAATGCTGACCCTGCTGTCGGGTGTCCTGTGACTGCCTCGCGGTGCCAGGAGCTGGGCTCTGGGGGCCACAGGTCAGGCTGTCAGAGAGGGCGCTGGAGGACGCGGCTGGACGAGGGCCTCCACTGCTGCTTCAGGCGTTTGCTCTGGGATCCTCTTGTGCAGCCTGAGGACACTCGCCTCACTCACCTCCCCCACCCCACGCCCAGTCCCCACCCCATTAAGTGTGGCTTCCCAGGGGTTCACGCAGGTGCCCCTACTGCCACCAGCCTGCCAGCCACCCCAGAACAGTGTATCCTGTGTGCCAGCCCAGGCCACAGCTCCCAGTGGTCCAGCAGGCTGACCCTGAGGGCATTTCCTGCTGCTGGCAGGTGTGAAGCAGGCCTGGCCCAGGGCCAGCCCACATCCCCACCTTCTCTTCAGATTTGTTTCTTCCCTGGGTAATGTCCCTTAGCCTTAGGCTCAGGGCATGCTCTTTAGGTGCCTCCTGACAGCTAACCCTGTGGACATGCTCTGCAGAGGACCTGATGCACAATATCTTTGTTTCTTGCTGGAAGATGCAGAGGTGAGCTGGGGGCAGGGAGGGACAGTGGGAGGGGCTCCCAGAGGAAGGGAATGTCTTAAAGGGTCAGTGAGGAAGCCAACTGGGAGACTAGATGCAAGAGCTACTAAGTAGCTTCTCTCCCCCTTTGAATCGCGGCTAGCCCGGGAAACACATTTTACAATTACAGAAATCGCTTCTGGGAGACCAATGGTAGTGTGGGAATGGGACTCACAGGAGGTTATATTAAGCTAAAAACAATAGAACGGAGAATACCTTGTGGATATCATCTTGTACTGTAAGACTGAGACCATGAAAACCTTGAACAAACCATCCCAAAATAGAGCAGCTTCATGGACTCTTTCCATCTTGCAATTCAACAAGGCTCATCCCACTGGCTGCTCACCTGCCCATATTTTGGAGAAATGATTAGACTTCCGTTGTTCATGGGGACTCCAGCTGTCCAAACAAGAATCAGAAGAGCTCTCTATCTACCTCTCTCCACCTCATTTCTCCATCTTTTCTTCTTAATCAGAGGTAGGCAAGGGTAGGAAGGAAAACATCCTATTTTCAAAGACTGTTTTTGCTTTATGTTCTTGGACTCTGCGTGGTCTTCGTGCAAACATCATCTTACAAATGTAAAATCTTGGTTTGAGTTTTGGAAATAACCCAATTTACCCCTTAAACTTTGCTATTTATTTTAATTAGATTATTTTGGGGTATAACATTGGTGAGTATGTGTGTGTATGTATGTATGTGTGTATGCATGGGAAATATGCTTTGTTCCAGGCATAATGCTTCTCTTACCCACAACTCAACTTAAAAGTAAATCTCATGGTCTTCCAGCTGTCCCATCTCACAGCGCCATCATTTCTGGATGTTTCTGTTCAAACACTCAGAATTCTCAGAAATAGGTTGTTCCCACCTTGATGAGCGCTGGTCTTACATATTTCTAGGAGAGAGAGCATGAATTTCACCACATGTCTTTAGATTTGCACATGCTGGCTTCACAGGCCACCCATGTAAGTCTGCAAAGAAGGGACATATGGTCCTTTGGGGGACTCTTTATTCCATAAGCATATTTACACCAACATCTACACACGCACAGGAATGCCCCCTACGTATCCAGCTGTAGCAGAGAGAGGCCTAAGAAGACAGGCCTCGGGTTGGAACTGAATCTCAGGGCACCTCCTTGTTGCCGTCAAGTCCATTGTTCTCTAGGTTGGCAAAGGTCAGGAAGACTTGTTCCAGCGTTATCTGACTGACAGAATAATCTTCTAAATTGAATTGCTCTTTCGCTTCCTCCAAAACGCCAAACACCTTCAAGGACAGAAAAGTGCAATCACCATCGCTGTCCTGCCCTCCGGCCCCAACCCAAATGAGCCTCTCCTCCACTCCCAGCCGCTGCGAAGTTCATGTGGGGAAAAGGCACAGAGGGGAGGTGGGGACATGGGAGGACGCCATAACTGAGAACCTGAGAGGAAGCAGTTCTCTGTCCCCGTTCTGTTGATGGACATGGACTAACAATGGGCTGTAGGGAGCAGAAATTGAAGCAATTAAAATCTAGGGTGTCTGAAGAGTAACCTGCAGGCTCTGCTCCTATAACAGGCTGCCATTACACATGCCTGAATAGCAAATATTTGCCCCATCATTAGTGCTCTCTTAACATGTGATGTTAGAATGGCATGATTTCTATAGTCACCTTGGACCAGCTATTGTCCTTTCTGGGAATGTAGTAGTTAAGGATCCCTTGGTTCTCCTGCTTTAATTCACTACCTAAAAAAAGAAAATATATTACACATAGGTGAGTAATCTTACAGATTTAATTTAAAATTGCCAAGATATTGCTACATTTATTAGTTATATATAATAGAACTAGGAATAGATGCCGTTATAACAAAGGCGGTATGATCAAATAGCCCACTCTCTCTGACTTACATGACATGGTTCATTCCTGTCAGCAGATTTGTTCCTGTAGAAATAGCCTTATTATGTGAGGTTTATAATAATTAAGGCTGGCTTGCAGTCACACACACACAAAATATCAGCTCACATGCCCAGTGAATGAAACTTTGCCTTCAGAAATTCTAAGGTTATCACTAGTAGACTTTATTTGTCAACATGTGCTGAGCATCTGCGCTGGGAGGATGTTCAGTCTGCCTGTGTGAGGAGGAGGAGTGTTGTACAGTGTGTTTGCTGGAGAGGAGAGCAGGACAAGCACTCCTGGCTACGATTACACACCATGTGAGAGGGGCCGCCATTCATGCACCACCCACAGGAGGCTGTATTGTTTCTTTTACAGGTAAGAAACCATTTCTAATTTAGAACGAACTGAGGTATTTACACTTAATGCATATTTGCAGATTACTGCAAATTGGATTAACTGGAATTAAAATGTATTAAAGTAAAAAAAATACATGTTTACAATGATGTGTGGCTTTTCTTAATAAGAATTTTAACACATGTATTATCTCCATGATCACATAAAGTTCTGTTTTTGCCTGTTGAAATACTTCAGCTAGCTTAATGAGTTATTCAAAGCAAACACTGATGAAACTACCTCATTTAGGTCAAGTAATAGTAACTCAGATAGTTCCATGTGCCACTTCCCAGCCCCTGGCCCCCATAAAAAATAACCAGTGCCGCCACTGGTATTGTGGACATTTCTTTTTTAGTGTCTTCTTATCTATGCATGTGCCCCTAAAAATTTAGGCAGAGTTTTCCTACTTTTGAACCTTATGTGAATGGAGTCACATAGGATACATTCTTTTCTTTCTGCTTCTTTCACTCAGATTTTGTAAGATTCATTTATGTGGTTGCATCTTGCTACAATTCATTTATTTTCCTTTCTAAACTATAATCTGGCTTCTAAATATTCCACAATGTATTTTCCATTTAGCCACTGAAACTACAGTGGGGCCTTGACTTACGAGTGTCCCGACTAATGAGTTTTTCCGAGATAGGAGCCTTCCCTCGGCTGATTTTTTGCTTTGAGTTGACAGAGTAATTTGAGTTAACGAGCTCCTTAATGAGCTCCATCACGGAACGAATTAAACTCGTAAATCAAGGCCCCACTGTATAAGAATATTAATCTCCAAAAAGACTGAGGTCTATTTCTGATGTTTCCTTGTCTGCTTTTGTTTGGAATGTATTCCTTTGTTTCCTTATTCTGCTTGTCTGTGCTTATTTCTATGTATTAGGAAAACAGTGACATCTTTCATTCTTGAAGGAATGGCCTTGTATAGGAGATAAACCTTATCACTCAACCTTGCCCTAGCTTTTGATTGTCTCTTCAACCTTTGTGATTATTTTCGTAGCCTGATTTATTATTTTTTTAAATACATTTTTATTGATTTCAGAAAGGAAGGGAAAGGAAGAGAGAGATAGAAACATCAGAGATGAGAGGGAATCATTGATCGGCTGCCTCCTGCATGCCCCCTACTGGGGATTGAGCCTGCAATCTGGGCATGTGCCCTGACCAGGAATCAAACTGTGACCTCCTGGTTCATAGGTTGATGCTCAACCACAGAGCACACCAGCCGGGCCTGATTTATTCTCAATAGGTCTCAGGTGATCCCAGCCAGCACCTACTTCTAGGCTGGGTGGAAGCCAGATCCTCAGGCAGCAGCTTTTAAAGTTGCAAATACAGTCCGGTGGGTCTGCCATTGTAAACACTGCTGATCTCTAGACCAGGAAATCTGGAAGTGACTCCTGGGTGACAGCTGCAAAAAATCGGCTTCAGATGAGTGTGTGAGTTCCTTTCTGGAAGAAACTAGTGAGCTGTGGAGAGGCCCCAGGATGGCGTCTCCCTCCCTCATTCCCTAAGCACCTCTACAGCCGCCTGATGTGAGGCCAGCCTGAAGCCTGGCCTCAGGTTTGAGCTCCAGGCTAACTGAGGAGTCTTTTTCGTAGGCAGACTGGCGTGTGTCTCCGCGCGCTGTCTGTGCAGTGCACTGGGTGCGGTCACCAGGCTAGGGGCCCAGGAACACAAGCTCCTCTGGTCACAAGGGCAGTGTGATCAAGGGAGGTCCCTGTGTGGCCTGAACTCCCAGATTTAGTGCGGCTGAGGAAAGGCGCCCACAGCCTGACCGACGCAGAGGAAGAGCACCCGAAGAGGGACGTGCCTGGCCTGCATGCCCACCTGGGCTAGCGACGGAGAGGGAGAGCACAAAAGTGGCAGCTTTCAGCACCTCCACCCCGCAAGAAAATCTCAGCTGGCCCCTGACCCTCACAGTGGTTCTCAACCTTCTGGCCCTTTAAATACAGTTCCTCATGTTGTGGTGACCCCCAACCATAAAATTATTTTTGTTTCTACTTCATAACTGTAATGTTGCTACTGTTATGAATCATAATGTAAATATCTGATATGCAGGATGGTCTTAGGCAACCCATGTGAAAGGGTCGTTCGACCACCAAAGGGGTCGCAACCCACAGGTTGAGAACCACTGCTAGTAGATGCTTTAAGATTGGGAAATGGTAAGAATTCCTTTTTTTACCGCAGTGTAGTATTCCATTGTGTAGATATACCACCATTTTTTAATCCACTCATCTGCTGATGGGCACTTAGGCTGTTTCCAAATCTTAGCTATGGTGAATTGTGCTGCTATGAACATAGGGGTGCATATAGCTTCTTGGGATATATTCCCAGAAGTGGGATCACTGGGTCAAATGGGAGTTCCATTTTTAGTTTTTTGAGGAAACTCCATACTGTTCTCCACAGTGGCTGCACCCGTCTGCATTCCCAACAGCAGTGCATGAGGGTTCCTTTTTCTTCACATCCTCGCCAGCACTTGTTTGTTGATTCGTTGATGATAGCCATTCTGAGAGGTGTGAGATGATACCTCATTGTTGTTTTGATTTGAATTTCTTGGATGATTAGTGACTTTGAGCATGTTTTCATATGTCTTTTGGCCTTCTGTATGTCCTCTTTTGAAAAGTGTCTATTTAGGTTTTGCCCATTTTTGATTGGATTGTTTATCTTCCTTAAGTTAAGTTGTATGAGTTCTCTGTCAATTTTGGAGATTAAACCCTTATCTGAGTAGCATTGACAAATATGTTCTCCCATGAAGTGGGCTTTCTTGTTTTGTTGATGGTTTCTTTTGCTTTTTATTTCGATGCAGTCCCATTTGTTTATTTTCTCCTTAGTTTCCATTGTCCTAGGAGCTGTGTCAGTAAAAATATTGCTTCGACATATGTCTGATATTTTGCTGCCTATGGATTCTTCTAAGATTTTTATGGTTTCCCATCTTACGTTTAAGTCCTTTATCCATTTTGAGTTTATTTCTGTGTATGCTGTAAGTTGGGGGTCTAGTTTCATTTTTTTGTATGTTTCTGTCCGATTTCCCCAACACCATTTATTGAAGAGGCTGTCTTGACTCCATTGTATGATCATACCTCCTTTGTCAAATACTAATTGAGCATAATGGCTTGGGTCGATTTCTAGGTTCTCTGTTCTGTTCCATTCATTGGTCTATATGTATTAGGCCAGAACCAGGCAGTTTTGAGAACAGCGGCTTTGTAATATAGCTTGATATCTGGTAATGTGATCCCACCAACTTTGTTCTTCTTTCTCAGGATTGCTGAGGCTATTTGGGGTCTTTTTTTATTCCAGATGAATTTTTGGAGAGTTTGTTCTCGGTCTGTGAAATATGCCATTGGTATTTTAATGGAGATTGCATTGAATCTGTAGATTCCTTTGGATAGTATGGGCATTTTAATGATGTTGATTCTACCAATCCATGAACACGGCATATTCTACCATTTGTTTATATCTTCCTCTATCTCTGTTTTCAATGTCCTGTAGTTTTCTGAGTACAGGTCTTTTACCTCCTTAGTTAAATTTATTCCTTGGTATCTTAATTTTTTGTTGCAATGATAAAGGGAATGTTTTTTTTAGTTTCTCTTTCTGTGAGTTCATTATTGGTGTATAAAAAAGCCATAGATTTCTAGTTGTTAATTTTGTATCCTGCTACATTGACAAATTCTTTTATTAAGTCTAATAGTTTTTTGATGGAGTGTTTGGGTTTTTTATGTGAATGATGACAGTTTTATTTCTTCTTTTCCAATTTGGATGCCTTTTATTTATTCTTCTTTTCTGATCACTATGGCTAGCACTTCCAGTACTACGTGTAACAGGAGTGGTGAAAGTGGGCATCCCTGTCTTGTTCCTGTTTTTAGGGGAAATGGTTTTAGTTTTTGCCCATTGAGTATGATTTTGGCTGTAGAGCATTATGCTAAGCAAAATAAGCCAGTCGGAGAAAGATTAATATCATATGATCTCACTCATTTGGGGTAATATAATGAATAACATAAACTGATGAACAAAAATAGAGCCAGAGAAAAAAATTATTCTAGAATATAATAGAAGTAATCCTGTTATTTGTAGTTTTTTTATATTTCCTATAACTTTTGTGATATTATACTATGTTAGTACAGTTTTGGTAATATTATTATATTAATTTTTTTCTTGAAATATTAATGTTTATTGCATGTAACATTATTATATTTAAAATAATTTTTCTTGAAATATTAAAAATAATAAAATAAAATAAAGATATTTTAACTAAAAAAATAAAAAAGAGTACCTACCAAATAGAATTGTAATGGGTATTAAATGTGTTCATAGTGATAAAGCATTTAGTGCCTGACACATACTGTTATCCTAATATTAATTAAATGATAAATCTTCTTTGTTAAGTTCCCAAGATAAAACTCTTGACACATGGATATAGTTGTTCAGAGAATGGACACATTTTTATGCTACTTTCCAAGCCTCATATCAGCAAGTGTAATCATTTTATGGTGTTAGAGGAATGTGAAGGAGCCCACAGAGAAGGTGGTACAAACGTGTAACCAAAAAAGAAAGCCCTAATAGAGGTAAATAAGTGAAGCTACTATATGTTCCAAAATCTACACTGACTCGCATGTGGCCATAAATATTTAAATCAATTAAAATAAAATAAAATAAAAATTAGGTTCCTTCGTTGCACTGGCCACATTTCAAGTGTTTGATAACCACAGGTGGCTAATGGCTACCACAAATCTAGAACATTTCAATCATGACAGAAAGTTCTATTGTACAATACCGTTTCACATTTTTAAAGATGGTCCCATTTCATGGAATTCAACTTTTATTTCAACTAAGGCAATTTCTAAATGTGTGATTTGTCAGGCTATCTACAAAAAGAGGCTCACAAATTTAAAACATTTTTAAGGTACACATCCTGATTTGGAGATTCATAAATGGCAGACCCATGAGACTCAACGCACTGGGGAAACTGAAGCCTTGCCCATAAAGTAGGCACACAGCCTCAGCCGCTCCTTCCGAGCATGCTGTGACTGTTCTGTAAGGGTGACTATCTGAATGATGGGTAGAGATGTCCCTGGGAAAGCCGCAGGGTGTATATTTGGCCAGATCCCTCTGGGCACGGAACAAAGAACTTTTCTATTGGGAGAAAGGAGGCAAAAATGGAGGTATCACTCAACTTTCCTTCAATATTTGTCTACATGTTGGTTATTACAATTGAAGTAGATGGAATCAAGAAATATATGTAGGAATCAAATGTCCACTAGACAATTTGTGATGAGTTGATTTAGTTTTGCCAGAAATTTCCTGATCCTTATCTGCAGACACGTTTTCCAGCCACTTTTAATGGATTTTGTGTAGACTCAGATACTTCTTCCTAAACTATCTCTTGTTCACTTCATAAAGTTCAGAACTAAAGAAATCCTCCAGGAATTGTTATAGACACTTACCTGGACTAGGCTGATTTCATTCTACTATTGTGGTCATGGTTTTGATACTTATACTTGGAAAAATCCAATAAGTATCCCTTTCCACCCATTGTATGTTACCTTAGGAAGACAGATTTTTGTCTAGAACATGTTCTAGTATAAAGGGAGTAGCCACAGGAAGGCCACAATCTATCATAGTGCCTAGAATTATATCATTATCTATAGTAATAAAAGCATAATATGCAAGTTGACTGAACAACCAAACAGCAGAACGACTGTCTGGATGACCACACTATGACACGCAGGCCAGCCAAGGTGAGTGCAATGCAATTGGCGAGGGGCCCCTGCCATCACCCCACGATTGCCCAGGCCACCCTCTGCGGGGCAATCAATGGGAGGGCTCTGTGATTGATCTTCCCAAAGAGGGATGCTCAGGCCACCCTCTGCACTGCGATTAATTGCAGAGCCCTGGCTGGGTGGGCGGGGCCTCCCTCTTTGGGGCCATCGATCAGCACCCCCCCTCCCCCCGCCCCTGCGCAATTGATTGCCCCACAGAGGGAGGCCCAGGCCACCGGCCAGCAGCGCTGTGGCAGGTGTGCAGGGCGGCCAGCAATAGCCCTGCAGAGGGAAGCCCAGGCCAGCCAAGCAATCGGACCCCACACTTGTTGCCTGCAGAGGGAGGCAACTGGTGGCATGGGAGGGGGAACAGCACCACACAAATCACAAGCAGTGGCAGTGGTGGGGGCAGGGCCAGCTGCCAACAGCCAGGGGAAGGAAAGCCCTGATAGGCCCTGATTACTGCCCAGGCCTAGGGACCCTACCCGAGAGGTCCCGGATTGCGAGAGGGTGCAGGCCGGGCTGAGGGACACCACCACCCCCACCCCCATGCACAATTTTGTGCACTGGGCTTCTAGTTAATATAATATTTGATGATATAATACCTTATACTTGCATAAAGTGCATTTATTGCCCAATACTTTTACATCATTTCACTTAATCCTCACAATCATCTTATGCTTAAAATAATTATCTACATTTTTACAGATAAAGAAACAAAGGTTGGCAAGGGAGAGAGAGTATAAGTCACTAGATTAAAGACACCAATGAAGGTAGCAGATCTGAGACCTGAACACTTTAATTCCAAGGCCACACACACACACACACACAAGATTAGCAAATAAGCCTTCACACATAATCCACGTACCTCTCCAACTGCTGCTGCCCTTGCACCGGGTCCTGGGACATGTTATCCCCCAGAAGAAGTATCTCAGATCCCACAACCCCACAGCCCCCAACCCCCAGGCATAGCCTTATTGATTTCCAATGTAAAATGTTCTGGAGGGCCTCGTCTCTTCAGTGCAGGTCCCAAGGTTTGGAGTACTCAGTGTGGGCTCAAGCCTCTCGCTCCCAGGGAGAAGCTCTGAGGCAGGAGATCCCTCCCTGTTGTGGAATCTCTGCACCAGGGGTGGTTTTAGTGAGGCTGTGCCTCTGCCGCTCCCACACATCTCGATGTGGCCCTTGTATTCCTGGTGTGGAGAAAGCTTTTCAGCTGGTTTTTAGTCTTTTTCAGCAGAAATTGTTCCATACATAGCTGTAGATTTGGTCATAATCCTCTATCTTGGACCCCAGAAAAACCTTCTTAGCTTTAGGATTTGTACTGTAGGGTTCCCTCTTCAGAGTGTTCTGGGATGTATTAAATCATATGACTTCTCAGTGTAGATCTTTCTCTGGTACTTTCTGCTATCTGCCTCAGTCCAAACCTAAATTAGGGATGGTCTTCTCAACAGAAGATCGCTGTGTGCTCCTGCTTGGAATTAGAGGGTGCTACTGACCACCCATCAGAAGCCCCCTTCACATGGCATCTCAGCATGAGCTCCCCAACTGGAGGGTCCAGAGCTTTATCACTGATCCCAGTGCTGACAATGGTATTTGCTTCCAGGATTTGCATTTTCTTACAGTTCAGTTTCCTTTCTTTTACTTTCCTTCTTTTTTTCCTGTTTTCTCTGTTGATTGTTAAAAAGAGTTTTCTGACTTTTGTTTCTGAGCCAGTTCTCAATTAAAGATATAGGTGTTTCATTTCTACCAATTTCTTGTTTTATTTCACTAGGATGGCTTTTCAGAGTACATAATCTTCCATATGGCAGAAACAAAATCATCTTACTTGTGCATTTAAAAAATACATGGTTACTTAATTTTCCCTGAGATTATGTAGAATCATTACTAAATATTCTCATTACTTTGGTCCTTTTAAAAATATATATTCTAGATGACTTTTGTTTGTAATATTTATTTATTTTCTTTAAAAATCAATATTTAGGTATAGGTTTCATATTAATTTCTTTTTGATTCTGTCATATTTTAATGGCTATTTGTTTAAGGATATTGTGAGGAAGGACTTGGCAACAACCACCTTAGTGTTGAAACTGGGCCTCTAACCCACATTCCCATTAAAGACACATTTTTGTGTCCACATTGTTGAGGATAGGTCTTGGGTTGGAGTTTAGTGTTTCTCTTCAGGAAGAGCAAGTTGCTAGGACAGTTGACAGTAAAAGAGGTTTTCTGGTCACAGCTTCTCATTGTGGTAATTTAGAGGCCACATGAAATAGAACTCTGATGAAAAAATTTTCAAAAATTTTTGCTGAATGAATATGTAAGTCAATGGACATATCAACGTGCATGTGTCATAGGCACTTCATATTCCCTATGGCCAGCAGTGAGGAATTGTTTTCCCATATATCTGTTCTCCACATCTGCTCTACCATCCATTTCTTATCAATTTTCTGATCCCCATTTTTACTGTGTAATTAATCATACTATTTCCCCTTGCCTAGAGAGAAACTTTTAACTCCTCAGTCTGACACACAATGGGAACTTCTGTGGTAGTTTGCTCAACCTAGAAAATTAGAAACTAAGATAAAAAACAGAACTATTAAGAACCTTGCCATGTCCCTGTTTTATGTTTAGGAAAGAGCAATAAAGGAGAGAAAGAGTTTCTATCTCTGGTAACATGTAGGCAGAGAGAGGCTTATTGATTTTAACATACAGAAGCAGACCTGTTATTTTTAAAAAATCTTGATTGTTGAAAGAATTACACATGGCCCTTCTTTTCCCCCATGGACCCCTTCTACCCACCCCTGTCCCCTGCCAGCAGATATGTTCTTGAAAGGAGAGAAAAGCTTAGTGGTTCTTCTTTGTATTGTAATATCATGTCCTGGCTAAGACCAAAAGACCAGAGTTACATGTTCAGCTGGAGGGAAAAAGCCTTCAAACTTTGCATGGATGTTATATAAAAGCTAGAGGCCTGGTACATGAAATTCGTGCACTGGAGCAGGGGTCCCTCAGCCTGGCCTGTGCCCTCTCACAGTCCAGGACCCCTCAGGAGATGTCCGCCTGCTGGCTTATGGCTTGATGGCCTTCTGCTGCTGCACGGCCTGCTGCATGAGCTTCAGCAGCTGCTGCATGTGCATGGGTTGGGTCACCATAGTCTGTCCTGTGAACACCATCGAGTGGGTGAGTCAAATGCGGAGGCAGGCTCACCCTGAGTTCCTTGCACTTCCCTGAGTCACTGAGTTGTCCTGACTGACTGCCTTCTACAGAGAACGGCACCAGTATGGGGCCTAAGCCAGCAGTTGGACATCCCTCTCGCAGTCCAGGACCCCTCAGGGGATGTAGCAGTGCACCAAGTGGCAGGCAGCCAAAGAGGAGCCAGAATTGGGGCCGGGTGCCGTGCCATTCATGCTCATCCCGACCCACTGTGCCTGTTGCCGCCGCTCAGTACTGCTGCTGTGGAGTCGGGAGAGGCTCCCGCCATGGTAGCTGCACTCGCCAGCTGTGAGCCCGGCTTCTGGCTGAGCAGTGCTCCCCCTGTGGGAGCACACTGACCACCAGGGGGCAGACGCTCAATGCAGGAGATGTCCCCTGGTGGTCAGTGTGTATCATATCAACCAGTTGTTCTGGTCATTCCACCATAACGGTCACTTAGGCTTTTATATATATCCTATCTAATAAAAGAGTAATATGCAAATTGACCATCACTCCAACACACAAGATGGCTGCCCCCATGTGGTCAAAGATGGCCACCCCCATGTGGACACAAGATGGCCAGCAGGGGAGGGCAGTTATGGGTGAACAGGCCAGCAGAGGAGGACACTTGGGGGTGACCAGGCCTGCAGGGGAGGACAGTTAGGGTGGACCAGCCCTGAAGGGGAGTACAGTTGGGAACAACAAGGCTGGCAGGGGAGGGCAGTTGGGGGGAACCAGGCCAGCAGGGGAGGACAGTTGGGGGGGACCAGGCCTGCAAGGGAGAGCAGTTAGGGGCGACCAGGATGGCAGGGGAGGGCAGTTAGGGTCAACCGGGCTGGCAAGGGAGGGAAGTTAGGGGTGACCAGGCCATCAGGGGAGGGCAGTTGGGGGCGACCAGGCTGGCAATGGAGGGCAGTTAGGTGTGACCAGGCTGGCAGGGGAGCAGTTAGGTGTCAATCAGGCTGGCAGGGGAGTGGTTAGGGGGGATCAGGCTGGCAGGCAGTAGTAGTTAGGGGCAATCAAGGAGGCAGGCAGGCGAGTGGTTGGGAGCCAGTAGTCCTGGATTGTGAGAGGGATGTCCCAGATTGGAGAGGGTGCAGGCTGGGCTGAGGGACACACCCCGCTACCCAGTGCACAGATTTTGTGCACCGGACCTCTAGTATATAGATAATTGAGAATTATGATGATAATTGTGACTTAGAGATATAATTTACATGGACAGAAGAAATCCAAATCTGTCTTATTAAAGTGATATAGGAATTTAGTGTGAACCCTTTTTCTGTGTGTGCAAAATTTCTTAGCATAACCAGACACAAGAAGTTATAGAAACAACAATCCCAAAAGGAATTATATTGGTAATCCACAGCAACAGTTACTGAAGACATAAAACATATGCATAGTGAGAACAACACATATGATATAATACATCTTGAACAAAACAGCCCAATCTAATTTACCTGGGAATGTCATTGTGATGAAATCTTTAAAATCATTTAATGTATGCTTGTGTGTATCAGTCTTGACCTTGACCTTTAGGATGTAAACATCGCCAAACTTGTTCTTGAGGTGCTGAGGGCTGCCCAGACACACAAACTTTCCCTTCACCATGATGGCCAGCCTGGTACAGAAGGCATCACATTCCTCCATCCTAGCAAAATAAGGTACCAGAATAATGTAAAATAGAAACATTCCCTGTTGGAGGACCTTCTATAATTCAGGATTTTGTGATTCTATTTCTAAAGGGAAGTGGAATTTGCCAATCATAAAGCTCATACTTGAGAAGTGGAAATTTTTCAAATAATGAGTATGAAACCCTCACATAGAACATCTGAACTCCTCGTCCTCTCCCCACGCTTGGTTATGTAACTTAATGGATTCTTGACTCTTCCACTGATTAGGATTAATGAGGAACTCACATTCTCAAGCAAGTTTGCTGTCCAATATTCCTAGCCCCAAATAATTCTCTTGAACAACCACTACAATGCTTGCCAACCCTCTTCCAAGCCTCCCAATGAGTCACACCTGTGGGAGGTTATAATAATGGTTTTTCCACTTTCACGTGCTTGCATCACAGCATCCCAGAGCAGACGTCGGGCTACTGGGTCCATGCCAGTTGATGGCTCGTCCAGTAAAATAATTGTGGGTTTTCCCATCAGGGCAATAGCAGTACTCAGCCTACGTTTGTTTCCTCCACTTCATGGTCATAGAAGGAGAGAGAATGCAGGGAAAGGGAAGGATATATAAATCAGTTGCTTATAGGATAGTAACATTTCAAATGTTGAGAGTCTCAGCAAGCACAAAGCATGGATATCCACGGTGCTGGTTAAATGTGACTTCAATGAGGTAGCAGGCTCAAGTACTGGAATGGAAAGGAGTGACTGTTATGTAACTGATTTTAGCAGTATTATCACTGACATTTATTTACCAGTTCTTAGGGTGTTCTGATTTCCCAGGTACATAAATCCCACCATAATTTGTTGGGACACAAAGAACCATGTGGCCACTAGGAAGAATAAGATGCTCCCCTTTGAGATTCAGAGGCTATGGTTCAATCATAACTAAGATTTTGAGTTTCATCTCTGTATAGGAAAGACATGGAACCACATTGACCTGTCTTATTACTGCATTTTAACCTAACAACTGATTAGACAGTTTCACAATTAAATAACTGTGTGATAGAGGGAATTAGATGATGCTGTAAGCATTTATTTCAAACATCAGAAGCACAGGGAAGCATCACAACATTAGCAGCCACAATGAAAAGATCAGTATATTGACTCACCTATAGGTTCTGATAATCCTGTCAGCATGGGACTCCAGTTGCAGTGAAGTCAACCATTTGCTCACATACAGCTGAATCTGGGACTCCGAGACTCCCCATAATCTGGCATACATGATCATTATTTCCCGACCAGTCATATATTCCAGCAAGGCATCAGACTGAGGACAATAGCCAACTCTTGACTTCACCTGATTATAAGAATTGCCTTGATAAGGACCCAAGTCATCAGTCCCACTGAGCATTTTTTAATAAGATAGAAGACCTTCACTTCTCCAGGCTATGCTTCTAAGTGTACTACCAAGAATTTTCTTTTCTAAAGACAACAAAATTATGATGAGTGGATCTATTGTCTCAAATTAAAATAACAGATTCCCCAATTCAGTTTTAATAATCTGGAGGATGAAGGAGTTAGAAATAAAATCCTATAGCACCATTGAATTTGGAGCATTAGAATATTAGATTCTCCCCTCATTAATGAAGAATTCCAAGGCACATGCCACAAGGGGTGTTCTTGCCCTGCACAGGTTGCACAGTCATTGTAGACCTCGTTTCATAGGAAGGTTGAACTGGAAACAAGCCTTTCCCACGCTCATAAGCAGGGTAAATCAATGAGTTGCTTTATCAGTTAACCAAACCTTTTGTATATTTGTCTTCAGATGTACATAGACTACATATCCAGAGAAAAGATGAATATTAGTTTATTAAAATTAATTAATTAAACATTTTAAATAAAGTTATTTTAAATAAGTAAAATTCATAGCTTTTCTCTGGGATTTTATTAATTCATTTACAGCGATCCTAGACTCTTGGCAGAAATTAAGTAAACTCTTTATTCTAGATATGAAATTATTCTCTCATATAATTTTTGAACATAAATGAGCTACATGCAAAGATAAGTCAATAAACTAGGAAAAAATAACATGAATTCCAATACCAGAAACATCTGTAATAACTTCAGGTATTGGGATTAGTAGATCGGATGAAAAAAATGATAGTAGTTATTATATTTAAATAAATTTTAAAAGTTTAAAACTATTTTATAAAAGAGGAAAGTATAAAGTCATGTAGACCTTTTAGAAATGAACCATATATCTAAATATCTAGAAATGAAAAAAAAGAGTCATGTTACAATTTCTGTGAATGGGTTGAATTAATTACAATGGAAGAAATTAATCTGCTGAAGATAGGTCATAAGAAAGTTCCTAGAATGCAGCACAAAAATAAAAAGTGGGGAACGAATAAAATAACACTGAGGGATTAGGATGATAAACTAGAGATATCACATCTGGATAATCAGAATTGCATCTGGACAAAAAGATGGGAACAAGAAAAATATCTGAAAACTAATAAAAATTATACAAACTAATTTAACATATTAATGAATTCAAGAATGCCAATAACTTTCAAGAGAATACAAATTTAAAGATCCACGTCTAAGTACTTCATATTGAAGCTTATGTAAAACAAAGAGAAAAATTATAAAGCAGCCCATAGAGGAAAAAAGATTATAATATAAAGTATGTCATACTGACAGCTGATTTCTTAAAGGTAGTGGTGGAAGCTAGGTGATAGTGAAACAACATAATAACTGGCTCATTAAAAATAATTGCAGCCCTAGCTGGTTTGGCTCAGTGGATAGAGCATTGGTCTGTGGACTGAAAGATCCAGGGTTCAATTCAGGTCAAGGGCACATGCCCAGGTTGCAGGCTCAATCCCCAGTAGTGGGCATGCAGGAGGCAGCCAATGGATGATTCTCTCTCATCATTGGTGTTTCTATCTCTCTCACCATCTCCCTTCCTCTCTGCAAACAATAAAAATATATTTTAAAAATAATAATAATTGCAAACCTCAAATTCTACACACAGTGAAAATATCTTTTGCCAGTGAGGGTGAATTAATGGCATTTGCAGAAAGAAAGTGAAAACAAATAATAAAAGGTTTTCCCCTGAGATTGAGATGCAGAAACTCTGCAATTGCCATTGCTGTTCAATGCAGAGTAGAGGTTCTAGCCCTTGCTGTAAACAAGGGAAACAAGCATAGGATTGGGAAGGAAAACAAATCTTTGCTGTTTGCAGGTGGTCATGATTGTGTAAGTAAAGATTCTAATAAAATTTATAAATAAATATTAGAATTAATAGAATTTAGCAATTTTGTTGAACAAGTTTAGTATTTAAAGTCTATTGTAATTCTATAGACCATCAATAAGGCATAAAAATAAAATCATTTAAGTTAATATTAAAACAAAATATATTGAAATAAATTGTACACAATAAGCTGAATTCTCTTATTAATGTAACATCCATGCACCACTATTAAACTATTATTCTGAGGCACTTACTGAGAAACAAATTTATGGAAATGACATATGTACTATAAATATGTTAATCTTCTGGAATGCCCACTCAAAAATCTCAGTAAGTATATGCAAAGATAGGATATTTCCTCAATATATCTATAATTTTTAAAAGTTCAAGAATAACCAAAGTAACATTGAAGAACACTTTTCACTATTAAATATTATGACTTGTTATAAGACTACTATAACTAAGAAAGTTTAGTACTGGCTAAAGGCTAAACAAATAAACCTACGAAAAACAACATAGTCCAGAAACTGACTCATATTTAGGTAATACTTAATAGTTGACAAAGTTGACATTGTAGAGGAGTTGGAGCAATGACAATCTCTCACCAAAATGTGCTGAGTCAACTGGCTATATGTTAGGAAAAAAATGAATATTTACCCTTATGGACAGTATGCAGATGAATTATAGATTTAAAGGTGAAAGGTAGGCCTTGGCTGTGAACCCACGACTGGAACTCCATCCTCCACAGAGGCAGGTTCTATCTAGTTTTCAGATAGAAACACCAGAAGATGGCGGCATAGGTAAACACCGGAGATTGCTGCCTCGCACAACCACTTCAAAAATACAACTAAAAGACGGAACGGACATCACCCAGAACCACAGGAAGGCTGGCTGAGTGGAAATTCTACAACTAGAAGGAAAGAGAAAAGCATACCGAGACTCAGAGGAGGCGCAGTGCGGAAGGAAAATACTAAGGTGCGGAGTGCATGCGGAGCGGGCTGACGGAAGAGGGCACGGTTGTCTGTTTCAATCGGGAGGGAGTCTCAGACTCTGAGCTCCAGATTCGGGCGAGTCTCTAGGGACCCAGACTCATACGGGAGAAGCGGGACTGTCTGTCATCAGTCGGAACTCAAGGGCAGCTTTCTCTCCGAGGTTTGCAGCGGTTGCTGGGACACTAAGAGGCAGAGCCTCTGGGGATGGGACTGAGAGCAGCCATAACTGCTCACTCCACCTGCCCTGTTGATCCCGTGGGATCCGCCCCGCCCAAGCCCTGTGCAGAGCCATTTGCCGGATAGCCTCAGGCAAAGGCTAGATTAGCACCTCCCTAGAGGACAGAAGTTCTCCCACTGCAGACACAGCTGATTCTCACAGCCAGTTGGCTGGAGGTCAAATCCCTCCCAGTATTACCTACAACAATCAAGGCTTAACTACAACAAGACTACGCACAAAGACCACTAGGGGGTGCACCAAGAAAGCATAAAAATGCGGAGACAAAGAAACAGGACACAAATGTCAGAAATGGAGGATATAGAGTTCAAAACCACACTTTTAAGGTCTCTCAAGAAGTGTCTAGAAGCCGCTGATAAATTTAGGAAGGCCCTTGAAAAGACTGGTGAGACCGCCGATAAATATAGTGAGATCCTCAAGAAATCTAATGAGACCCTTGATGTGATAAAGAACCAACTAGAAATTAAGCATACACTGACTGAAATAAAGAATATTATACAGACTCCCAACAGCAGACTAGAGGATTGCAAGAATCAAGTCAACGATTTGAAATACGAAGAAGCAAAAAACACCCAACCGGAAAAGCAAAATGAAAAAAGAATCCAAAAATACGAAGATAGTGTAAGGATCCTCTGGGACAGCTTCAAGCGTACCAACATCTGAATTATAGGGGTGCCAGAAGAAGAGAGGGAGCAAGATATTGGAAACCTATTTGAAGAAATAATGACAGAAAACTTCCCCCACCTGGTGAAAGAAATAGACTTACAAGTCCAGGAAGCACAGAGAACCCCAAACAAAAGGAATCCAAAGAGGACCACACCAAGACACATCATAATTAAAATGCCAAGAGCAAAAGACAAAGAGAGAATCTTAAAAGCAGCAAGAGAAAGAAACTCAGTTACCTACAAGGGAATACCCATATGACTGTCAGCTGATTTCTCAACAGAAACTTTGCAGGCCAGAAGGGAGTGGCAAGAAATATTCAAAGTGATGAATGCCAAGAACCTACAACCAAGATTACTTTATCCAGCAAAGCTATCATTCAGAATTGAAGGTCAGATAAAGAGCTTCACAGATAAGGAAAAGCTAAAGGAGTTCATCACCACCAAACCAGTATTATATGAAATGCTGAAAGGTATCCTTTAAGAAGAGGAAGAAGAAGAAAAAGGTAAAGATACAAATTATGAACAACAAATACACATCTATAAACAAGTGAATCTAAGAATCAAGTGAATAAATAATCTGATGAACAGAATGAACTGGTGATTATAATAGAATCAGGGACATAGAAAGGGAATGGACTGACTATTCTTGGGGGGAAAAGGGGTGTGGGAGATGCGGGAAGAGACTGGACAAAAATCGTGCACCTATGGATGAGGACAGTGGGTGGGGAGTGAGGGCGGAGGGTGGGGTGGGAACTGGGAGGAGGGGAGTTATGGGGGGGAAAAAGAGGAACAAATGTAATAATCTGAACAATAAAGATTTAATTTAAAAAAAAAAAGAAACACCAGAGGCAGGGTTAGAAAACGGTGGCCCAAAGTTTTAGCCCTGGGCACTGCAGCCAGGCCAGCAGCCATCACCACAACTGCATAAGCAGCCATCATCATGACCGCCAGAGGAGCAGCCGCTGCCCTCAAATGCCCGAGGAGCATCCGCCACCACGATCGCAAAAGCAGCCACGTGTGCAGCCACTGCTGCAAATGCCCGAGGAGCAGCCACGTGAGCAGGCATCACCGCGACTACTCAAGCCAAGCCAGCAGTTTCAACCCCAGGCCTAGTGATTGCACAAAGAACCACCAAGCCCAATGCATTGACCCCAGGAGCCGTGACCATGCGATCTGCTGCCAAGCCCAAAAAAATTGACCCAGGAGCCATGACTGTGCAATCCAATACCTAGATCCTTTGGTGAGAGCAAAATGGGGACACAAAAGAATAACCACCAAAAAAAGAAAAGGAGGAATCCAGAAAATGAACTAAATGAAACGGAGGCATGCAATTTGTCAGAAAAAGAATTCAGAATCAGGGTCATGTAGCTCATAAACCAGATGGATGAGAAATCAACAACTTATGTAAGAATCAAGCGGAAATAAAAAAAAACACTATGGAAGATTTCAACACTAGATTAGAAGAAGCAGATAACCGAATTAGTGAATTAGAAGAAAGGGCAGCAAACCCCACCCAATATGAACTGCAATTGGAGACAAAAATTAAAAGACAGGAGGAGAGCCTAAGGGAGCTTTGGAACAACATGAAACAAAGCAACATATGTATAGCAAGGGTGCCAGAACAACAGGAGGAGTAAGGGTTAGAAAACCTATTTGAAGAAATAATGTCAGAAAACTTTCCTGATTTGGGGAAGAAAAAAGTCACACAAGCAGAGTCCCAAGTAAGATGAACCCAAAAGACCCAGACCAAGACACACCATAATTACAATGGCAAACATTAATGAAAAAGAGAGAATTTTAAAGGCTGCAAGAGATACAGAATGTTACCCACAAGGGACCTCTCATTAGATTATCAAATAATTTATCAACAGAAACACATCAGGCAAGAAAGGAATGGAAGGAAGTATACAAAGTGATGCAAAGCAAGGGACTGAATACAAGACTACTCTATCCAGCAAGGCTATCATTCAAAATTGAAGGGAAAATCAGGAGCTTCACAGACAAAAAACGGCTAAGGGAGTTTATCACTACCAAGCCAGCAATGCAAGAAATACTAAAGGGATTGTGTTAAAAAGAAGAAATAAAAAGGGAAGAAGTAACACAGGCACTAAAATAAAATGGCTACAAACAAGTACCTATCAATAATAACTTTAAACATAAATGCACTATATACTCCAATCAAAAGACATTGAGTGGCTGAATGGATAAGAAAACATGACCCATATATATACTGCCTACAAGAGATCCACCTCAGAACAAGAGACTCACATACACTGAAAGTGAAGGGCTAGAAAAATATCATTCAGGCAAATGTAAATGAAAAAAAAAAAGCTGGGGTAGCAATACTTATATCTGACAAAATAGACCTCAAAGTGAAGGCCATAACAAGAGATAAGGAAGGCCACTTCATAATACTGGAGAGATCAATACAACAAGGGGATATAACTCTGGTAAACATATATGCACCCAATGCAGGAGCACCCAAATACATAAAAAAATCTCCTGGAAGATATCAAGGAGAGATTGACAGCAATGCAATCATAGTAGGGGACTTTAATACCCCATTAACATCACTGGATAAATCCTCTAGACAAAAAATCAGAAAAGAAACATCAATCCTAAATGACTCACAAGATCAGATGGACTTAATTGACATCTTAGAACATCTTCAGAACAGTTTCATCCAAAGCTCCGGAATATATATTCTTCTCAAGTGCACATGGAACATTTTCAAAGATAGAACACATATTGGGTCACAGGCAAAGTCTCTCCAAATACAAGAAGACTGAAATCATATCAAGCATCTTCTCAGACCACAATAGCACAATTATTAGAAATAAGCTACAATAAAAACAAGAAAATAAATCCAAACACTTGGATGCTGAGTAGTATGTTATTAAACAGTGATTGTGTTACCAAAGAGATCAAAGAAGAAATTTAAAACATCCTGGAAATGAATGACAATGAAAACACAACAATCAAAAATCTATGGGACACAATGAAAGCAGTCCTGAGAGGGAAGTTCATAGCATTATAGGCCTATCTCAAAAAACAAGAAAAACTGGTAATAAATGATCTAACTCTACAACTCAAAGAATTAGAATGAAAGCAACAAGAAAAGCCCAGAGTGAACAGAAAGGAGATAATAAAGATCAAAGCAGAAATAAATGACATAGAGTCCAAAAAAACTATAAAAGATCAATGAAACCAAGAGCTTGTTCTTTGAAAGTATAAACAAGATTGATGAACCTCTAGCCAGACTCACCACCAAGAAGCAGAGAGAGGACCCAAATAAATAAAATCAGAAAAAAATTTTAAAAAAATCTCAATAGGAATATAACTGAGGAGGAAATTGAAGCAACAATCAAAAAGCTTCCAGCAAACAAAAGCCCAGGACCAGACAGCTTCACAGGGGAGTTTTACCAAACATTCAAAGGAGAACTAAAACCTATCCTCCTCAGATGATTCCAAAAAATTCAAGAGGAAGGAACAATTCCAAGCTCTTTCTATGAAGAAGTATTGCCTTAATCCCAAAACAAGATAGAGACAATATAAAGAAAGAGAATTATAGGCCCATATCCCTCATGAACATAGATGCTGAAGTCCTCAACAAAATTCTAGCAAATCAGATCCAGCATTACATTAGAAAGATCATACAGCATGACCAAGTGGGATTTATTCCAGGGATGCAAAGATGGTACAATATCCTCAAATCAATAAACGTGATACATCACATAAACAAATTGAGAGACTAAAAATCACATAATCATATTAATTGATGCAGAAAAAGCATTTGACAAAATCTAACACTCTTTCTTGATAAAACGCAACGTGGGAACAGAGGGATCATACCTCAACATAATAAAAGCCAGATCTGACAAACCTACAGCCAACATCATACTCAATGGACAAAAACTAAAACCATTTCACCCAAGATCAGGAACAAGACAGGGATGCTAACTCTCACCACTCCTGTTCGACATAGTACTGGAAGAGCTAGCCATAGCAATCAGACAAGAAGAAGAAATAAAAGGCATCGAATTTGGAAAAGAAGAAGTAAAACTATCATGATTCACAGATGATTGACATTATACTTAACATAAAAAACCCTAAAGACTCCAAAATAAATTATTAGATGTAATAAATGAATTCAGCAATGTAGCAGGATACAAAATTAACAGCAGGAAATCTATGGCATTTTTATTCACCAATAGTGAACTTACAGAAAGAGACATTTTTAAAAAATCCCATTTACCATTGCAACAAAAAATTAAGATACCTAGGAATAAACTTAACTAAGGAGGTAAAAGATCTCTACTTGGAAAACTACAAGACATTGAAAAAAGAGATAGAGGAAGACATAAACAAATGGAAGAATATACTGTATTCATGGATTGGTAGAATGAACATCATTAAAATGTCCATACTACCCAGAGCAATCTATAAATTCAATGCAATCCCCATTAAGATACCAAAGCATATTTCACAAACCTACAGTAAACACTCCAAAAATTCTTATGGAACAAAAAAAAGACCCCCAAATAGCTGCAGCAATTCTGAGAAAGAAGACAAAGTTGGAGGGATCTTAATACCAGATATCAAGCTATATTACAAAGCCACTGACCTCAAAATTGTCTAATACTGGCACAAGAACAGACATATTGACCAATAGAACAGAAAGAAAACCCAGAAATCGACCCAAGCCTTATGCTCAATTAATATTTGACAAAGGAGGGAAGAACATACAATGAAATCAAGACAGTCTCTTCAATAAATGGTGTTGGGAAAACTGGACAAATAACATGCAAAAAAAAAATGAAACTAGAACACCAACTTACACCACACACAAAAATAAACTCGAAATGGATAAAGGACTTAAAGCTAAGATGGGAAATCATAAAAATTTCAGAGAAATTCATAGGCAGCAAAATGTCAGACATATGTCATAGCAATACCTTTACAGATACAGCTCCTAAGGCAATGGAAACTCATGAGAAAATAAACAAATGGGACTACATCAAAATAAAAATTTTCTGCACAGCAAAAGAAACAGACTGTCAAACTTCAGAGGGAATGCAGGAAAGGGTGGGGGGAGGAGGTCGAGATCAACGAAAGGGCTTGTATGCATGCATATAAGCATAACCAATGGACACAGACACAAAGGGGGTGAGGGCATATGCAGAGGGGGCAGTGGGGGGGGAGGAGACATAAGTAATACCTTAATCAATAAAGAATTTTTTAAAATATTGAAAGTGAATGATAATGCAATGCAATGAAATTATGCATGAGAACAAAGGATGTTTAATATTTAATTTAAATATTGGACTGGTGAGGAATTCTTAAACAGAAGTCATAAAACAATGAGCAAAGGGAAAAAAGAGACTGCATTGAAATTTTTTTTAAAAATCTATCCATCGAAAGAAAAATATACAAAGCTTTTCTTCAAATAATTATTGGAGGACAGGTGATTCAATAGAAAAATGGGTCAATGATTTAAATATCTAAGTTTTCAATAAATATTTGATGATCTATTCAACTTCATACATTATCAAAGAAAAAATGGAAAGTACAAAATCCCAACAAAATGTTCAAAATTAAAAGTCTAAAAGACTGTCAACACCAAATATTGGCAAGGATGTAGAGTGATGGAAAGGATTGGAAGTATTGACTAAAGTTGAATATTTACATACTTTAAGATCCAGTAATTATGTATTAAAGTATATATCTAGCATAAATGTGTACATACTTGTACCAAAAGACATCATGGCAAATTAATAATAACTAAAGTTCAGAAACAATATAAATGTTCCTCAAACTTACAGTAAATAAATATATTGTTTTAGATTCATACAACTAAATATTATACAACAATGTAAATAAACAAACTACCATTATAAGTAACAATGTGGATGAAGCTTACAAACAATATTGGAATAAAGAAGCCAGGAAGAAGTATACAGTACAATTATATTCATAAATAAGTGAGACTAATGTGTAATTAAAAAGTCAGCATGGTAGTTTACATTGGAATTGATTGATTAAAAATGAATATTTACATTAACAATAGATAGTAATTAATTAAAAGAGAAAACTATATAATATTTTCATATGATACCAATAAAAACCAACAGTAAAATGCTAAAAACTTATAGTAAACTAGGCATAGAAATGAATTTTCTTAAACTGATGAAGGGTAGCTACCAAATATAATATACAGTAGAAGAAATTTAAAAGTATTCCATTCAAAAGAAAAGAAAAAAGATATCTATTATTGCCACCAGTATTCAGTATTGTACCAGTGGTCCCACTTTATGCAATAGCACAAGAAATGGGGTTTGATAATTTAAAAGAAAGAAAAAGTGTCCTTATTTCTAGATTAAAAGTCTATCTAGGAAAGCCATGATAATCGTATAAAAACTGTAAAAACTAATTAGAAAATTAGTTGATCTAGGTTTCTGCATAATAAGATCAGCATGTAAAATTCAATAACATTTCTAAATACTAGCAATTTATAATATGATAAAAAAAAGACAGCCTTAAGAGCATAAATAAAATCAGTAAGGTATGTAAGGTACAAGGAAATAAATCTGCTAAACTGTAAAAGACTTCAGGGGTAGAGTTACAAAACAATACATATTACAGAGTGACACTAGTGAAATAGAAGGCAAGGAAGCTCCAAGTCCTTTTTCCTGGGAAAACTCTAAAACAACCAGAAAGTGACTGAAATAACTTTACCACAGTTCAAGTTTACAGCAACCAAGTGGATATCCAGAAAAATCAAGAAAAAGCTACTTCCAAAATGTTAGGAAATGTTGCGGCATGTTACGCACCCTTGCCACACCCTGCCTGTTTCAGAACAGTGTTGGTCTAGAGGAGGCAGCAGCCCATTTTCCTATTGCCTCCTTCAAATCAGAAGAAAAGCCAACCTTATTTTCAGTGGCCTAACCTGTTTGGGGAGTTGATTGAAGGACTGGTGTTGTTTTACCTCGGCCCCAAATCAGAGGGTACTTCTCATGGAAGCTGCAGGGGGATTACAGACCTGCAGACTCCTGGGCCAAGAGATTACAGGTGAAGACAGAACATCTAAGTTCCCGAAGACAAGCAAGAGTGACACTCTTTAATAAATTAAGACTTTTTTAAAAAGCCATGTATATAGAAGAATATAAAAACCCACACAAACAGGCACAGGCAAGCTGCATGCACAGAAATGACATGAGAATAACATAAATTTTTACCTAGAGCTAATCCCTAGGTTTAAAACATGTTTAGCTAAATAGTGATGTTGAACCTATGACACGCGTGTGAGAGGTGACACAAGAACTCGTTTTTTTGGTTGATTTTTCTTTGTTAAATGGCATTTAAATATATAAAATAAATATCAAAAATATAAGTCTTTGTTTTACTATGGTTGCAAATATCAAAAAATTTCTATATGTGACACGGCACCAGAGTTAAGTTAGGGTTTTTCAAAATGCTGACATGCCGAGCTCAAAAGGTTCGCCATCACTGGTTTAGAATATACTTAGCTAAATAGTGAAAAAGTGCCTTGGCACAGAGCCAGTCTGAAAAGATGGGAGAGGTGACTTGTTTTCAAAAGCCAATTAAAAAAATTGTATTGAATTTATTGGGGTGACATTAATTAATACAATTATATAGGTTTCAAGTGTACAATTGTATATCATCTTTATATTGTACTGTGTGTTTACCACCCAACATCAAAACCCCTTCCATTACCATTTACCCCCCACCCCATTTAACCTCTTCTACCTGCCCCACCCCCCTTTCCCAGTAATACCATACTGGGATTTTCTTAATCCCGTTGTCTTTTTCACATAAGCCCCCCACTCCATTTCCCTCTGACAGCTGTCAGTCTGTTCTCTATATCAATGAATCCATATTTATATTTTGCTAGTTTGTTTGTTTGGTTCATTAGATTCCACAGATAAATGAAATCATATGGTAGCTGTTCTTCTCTGACTGGCTTATTTCACTTAGTATAGTACCCTGTAGGTCCATCATTCTGTAGCAAAAGATAAGATTTCCTTCTTTTTTATGGCTAAGTAATATTCCATTGTATAAATGTACCACAGCTTTTTTAATCTACTCAGCTACTTATGAGCACTTCCAAAGCTTGGCTATCTATAATAATAAAAGCATAATATGCTAATTAGACCAGATGTCCTTCTGGATGACCTTCTGGATGAAGCCAGGGCTGAGAAGGAAGCCCAAGTCCCAGGTGCTAGAGGAAAGCCTGTGCCGGCTGCCGGGGGAAGGAAGGCATACTCTTGCATGAATTTTGTGCATCAGGCCTCTAGTTGTAAATAATGCTTCAATGAACATAGGGATACATATATTTTTTAGGATTAGTATTTCACTTTTCTTTGGATATATTCCCAGAAGTGGAATCACTGAGTCAAAGGCAATTACATTTTTAATTTTCAAAAGCCAATTTTCAAGACATAAGTAAACATGAAAATAAGCTCAAACAATTGAAGAAAATAAATTGGCATCAGACTTACTAGATAGAGATTTAAAAATAACTCTCTTAAATATGCTCAAAGTACGAAAGAAAATATGGAAAATTATACATAAACAAATGGAAAAATCACCAAATAAACATTATAAAATGAAAACAAAGAGAAAATTGGGACCTGAAAAATATAATAAGTGAATTTAAAATTTACTAGAGGGGTTCAACAGCACATGTGAGCAGGTATAATAAAGAATCTGTGAACATGATGAGTATAGAAAATTTGAAATTATTCAGTATGACTTGTAAGAAGAAAAAAAATGAAGAAAAGTAAAGAGACCCTAAAGAACTTATGGCACACCATCAATGAGAGCAATATATATATTTTGGTGTCTCAGAATAAGGTAAGAGAAAGAAAGAGGAGGAAAGGTTATTGAAAGAGACTTCCCAAATGTAATGAAATACATAAATTTACAAGTTCAAGAAACTTATGAATTCTAAGAAAAGTGTATGAGATCTACAATGAGACAAATAATAATGATCTCACTGTCAAAAACTAAATAGAAGAGAGGACACTGAAAACAAGGGAAAGCAGTCACAAAAGAAAGGATCCTTAATATGATCATCTGCTGAAACTTTGGAGGCTGTAGAGTAGTGAAGTGATACAACGTGCTGTAAGAAAACACACGCACACACCTGTCAACCAATAATTCTATGCCAACAAAACTGTCCTTCAAAAATAGAAGAAACAACAAAGTATTCCCTGATAAAAGCTGAGGAAATTCATTACTACTAGATCTACCCTACAATAAATGCTAAAAAGAGTCTTTTAAATTGAAATTAAAGGACACTAGACAGTAAATCAAAGGCATATGCAGAGATAAAGCTCTCTGGGAAAGCTAAGTGCATTGGCAGATATAAAAACCAATACTATTGCAATTTTTACTTATACTCAACTGTATTTTATACAGGATTTTAAAAAAATGAATAAAGATAATTATAATTTGTAGTGGGTACACAATGTATAAAGTTGTAATTTGTGACAACAATGACAGTGTGGAGGCAGAAACAAAGCTATATAGGAGCAGAGTTTCATATGTGATTGAAATTTAGTTGGTATCAATTCAAAGTAGATTGTGATAACATTGGAATGTTATATGAAATCCTCATGGTAATCACAAAGAATACACATGAAAGGAAACAAGAAAAGTATCAAAACATGTAAATACAAAAAATACTCTATACAGAAGGAGAAACCAAGATGGTGGCATAGGTAATCACCTATACTTGCTGCCTCTCACAACCACATCAAATTACAACTAAATGGAAGAACAACTACCACCCAGAACCATGGGAAAGCTGGCTGAGTGGAAATTCCACAACTAGAGAGGTGAAGAAAGCTCATTGAGACCGGCAAGAAGTGTGGAGGCACGGAAAGTGCTGGCACCTGGATGTGCTGTTCTTTAAACCAGGAGGGAGATACAAGCTGAACTCCAGTTCTGGGCAAGATTCTGGGGGACCCAGACACATATGGGGAGAAAATGGACTGTCTGGCATTGGGACAGGAATGTGAGGGCGGCTTACTCTTAGAGGTGCTTGCAGTGACCATTGTTCCTGCACAGGTGCGCGAGAGCAGAGAACCAGGGACTTCTCTGGTTCAGGGCTGACTGGCAGCCATTGCTGTTTACCTGCCCTGGTGATTCCCAGAGACCTCGCCCCACCCAATTTACAACCCACCCAAGCTGTGCCCATCGGCTTTTGCATATGAATGGCCTGTCCTTTCGCCTAAAACAAACTGCAGCTGGGTCAGAGAGCCCGAGAGATTCCAAAAGAAGGCCCACTTCCTGGCAGCAGCAGTGGCCTTGCTTCACAGCTGGGACTTGTCTGTGCACTTCCAAACCCAACACAAAGAGGAGGAATCTGCAGATGTCTGTGTAGTTCCTGCTGGGCGGACCTAGACAGTGACTGACCTTGCACTTCCTTGGAGATCCAAGAGCCAGTGTACCCAGTAGTCAGAGTGAGACCATAATGGATTACAACTCTTCACATCCATAAGAGACACACTCAAGGGGCAGACTCAGTGAGCACCAAAGCTCCACTGAAGCAAGTCCTGCCCCATAAGGGTGTCTCATGTGTAACAGATCTTCCAGTGTAGACATAGCTGGTCATCACAGCCAATTGGCCTAGAGGTCAATTCCCCCCAATGATACCAATAGCAATCAAGGCTTAGCTACAACAAGACTGTGCAAACGGCCCACAAAGGGGTGCAAGAAGAGCGTCCACCTCAGATGACTGGGGAGGCTGAGCCACTGGGCCCTATAGGACACCTACCACACAAGGCCACTCTATCAACTCAAGGAGACTTAGCAGCTACCCAATACATAGAAACAAACACAGGGAAGCAGCCAAAATGTGAAGACAAAGAAACAAGTCACAAATGAAAGAAATGGATGAAAGCAAAATACTGGATATAGAGTTCAAAACCACAATTATAAGGTTACTCAAGAATCTTCTAGAAACCTCTGAGAAATTTAGTGAGACCCTCAAGGATGTAAAAAAGGACCAATTAGAAATTAAGTATGCAATTACTGAAATAAAGAATAATATACAGAGATCCATCAGCAGACTAGAGGATCCCAAGAATCAAGTCAAAGATTTGAAATACGAAGAAGCAGAAATCACCCAACCAGAAAGGCAAAAAGGAAACAGAATCCAAAAATATGAAGATGGTGAAGGAGCCTCTGGGACAACTTCAAGTGTACCAACATCCGAATTATGGGGGTGCCAGAAGAAGAGAGAGAGCAAGATATTGAAAACATATTTGAAGAAATAATGACAGAAAATTTCCCATACCTGGTGAAAGAAATGGACTTACAAGTCCAGGAAGTACAGAGAACCTCAAACAAGAGGAATCTAAAGAGGACCACACCAAGACACATCATAATTAAAATGCCAAGGGCAAAAACAAAGAGGGAATCTTAAAAGCAACAAGAGAAAAACAGTTAGTTACCTAGAAGGGAGTACCCATATGATTGTCAGCTGATTTCTCAACAGAAACTATGCAGACCAGAAGGGAGTGGCAAGAAATATTCAAAGTGATGAATAGCAAGAACCTACAACCAAGATTACTCTACCCAGCAAAACTATCATTTAGAATTGAAGGTCAGATAAAGAGCTTCACAGACAAGAAAAAGCTAAAGGAGTTCATCACCACCAAACCAGTATTACATGAAATGCTGAAGGGTATTCTCTAAGAAGAGGAAGAAAAAGGTAAAGATAAAAATTATGAACAACAAAGTGACAACAAATACATATCAACAAGTGAATCTAAAAATCAAGTGAATAAAAAATCTGAAGAACAGAATAAACTGGTGAATATAATAGAACCAGGGGCATAGAAAGGGAGTGGGCTGACAATTCTCGGGGGGTAAGGGAAAGTGGGGGGTGCAGGAAGAGATTGGACAAAAATCTTACACCTATGGATGAGGACAATGGGTGGGGTGGGAACTGAGTGGAGGGGAGCTATGGGGGGGAAAAAGAAGAATAACTGTAATAATCTGAACAATAAAGATTCATTTAAAAAATACTCTATACCAGTGGTTCTCAACCTTCCTAATACCGTGACTCTTTAATACAGTTGCTCATGTTGTGGTGACCCCCAATTTCATTGTTACAAATTGAACATAATTAAAGCATAGTGATTAATCACAAAAACAATATGTAATTATATATGTGTTTTCCGATGGTCTTAGGCGACCCCTGTGAAAGGGTTGTTCGACCCCCAAAGGGGTTACGACCCACAGGTTGAGAACCGCTGCTCTATACAATAGAAAGAAGTAATGGAGGAAACAAGACATATATAAAACAACAAAATGGCAAAAATAAGTCTCTCCCTATTAGTATTCACTTTAATGTTTTTTAAATTGATTTCAGAGAGAGGAAGGGAGAAGAGGGAAATAGAAACATCACGTTGAGAGAGAATCATTGATCAAGTGCTCCCTGCATGCCCTCCACTGGAGATCAACACCAGAACTGCAATCTCCTGGCCCATGGTTGATGCCCAACCACTGAGCCATACTGGCAAGGCAGTATTCATTTTAAATGCAAATGAATTTAATACCTCATTCAACAAGCACATATTGGCAAAATGAATGTAAAAAGACAACAACAAAATGATCCAACTATATGATATCCAGTGAGATTCACTGAGATTTAAGGACATAAAGAAGTTGACAGTAAAAGGACAAAAAATAAATCTATGCAAATAGTGCCCAAAAGATCTGGATGGCTACACTATTATTAGACAAAATAGAATTTAAGTCAATAACTGTTACAAGAACAAATGCCATATGATTTCACTTATATGTGCAATCTAAAGAACAAAATAAACAAAATAGAAACAGACTCATTGATGCAGAGAACAACAGACTGATGGTCGCCAGAATGAAGGGGCCTTGGGAATCTGGGTGAAAAAATTGAAGGGATTAAGAAGTACAGATTGGTAGTTATAGAATAGTTATAGGAATGTAAATTATAGCATAAGGAAGTAAATAATATTGTAATAACTATGTATGGTGCCAGGTAGGTACTTGAAATATTGGGGGAACCACTTTGTAAAGTATATGATTGTCTAACTATTATGTGTTCACCTGAAATTAATACAAAATAATATTGACTGTAAACTTTAATTGAAAAATATAAATAAAAATTTCAGAACCAAACAAATACAATGTTATAAATTGATAAAAGGCCAATTCACCATGAAGATATAACAGTTATACACATGTACATCAAACATCAGAGCTTCAAAGTATATGAAGTAAACAGTAACAGATTTGAAGGGAGAAATAGACAGCTGAATAATAGGAGTTAGAGCAGCGGTTCTCAACCTGTGGGTCGAGACCCCTTTGGCAGTCGAACGACCCTTTCACAGGGGTCGCCTAAGACCATCCTGCATATCAGATATTTACATTATGATTCATAACAGTAGCAACATTACAGTTATGAAGTAGCAACGAAAATAATTTTATGGTTGGGTCACACCATGAGGAACTGTATTTAAAGGGCCAGAAGGTTGAGAACCACTGAGTTAGAGTCTTGAATAGAGAATTTGAACAACACTAACCCAATTGGAACTAATGACATATACAGAATACTCGACCCAACAACAACAGGATACACATAGTTTATAAGTGCATATGAGGTATTCCTGAGAGAGACCATATAGTACGCCCCAGATCAAGTCTAATAATTTAAAAATATATACAAAACATCTTCATGACCGCATTGGTATTAAGTTGAAAATCATAACATGAGGAAAACTTGAAATTTACAAATATGTGGAAATTAAACAACCCTTTTTTCAGCAACAAATGGGTTAAGAAGAAATCACAAAGAAAATTAGAAAATACTTAAAACAACACACCAAAAGTTATGGAATGCATTGAAAGCAGTACTAAGAGGAACATTTTATTGCTATAAATGCTAACATTGAAAAAGAAATATCTTGCCCTGGCCAGTGTGGCTTAGTTGGTTCGGTATCATCTGTGCACAGAAAGGAAATTCTCAGTCAGGGTACATATCTGGGCTGCGGTTCAATCCCTCATGGTGGGTGTGTGTGGGGCAACTGATAGATGTTTTGCTCTCACATAGATGTTTCTCTCCCTTCCCCTCTCGCTAAAAAAAATCAATAGAAAACTATTTTTAAAGGAAAATCTCAAATCAATAACCTAACTTTACATCTTTAACAAGTACACAAAAGAATAATCTAAACTCAAATCTAGCAGAAAAAACAGACCTACTAAGAAGGGCTCCTGTGGCTAACTGGGCTCATTTTTAAAAAACAGAACCCAGCAGCCATTTCTACACCGAGGATCTCACACTAAATGCACTTCAGGGAGCAGCCTGCCCTGGACTTCTTGCCTCTGCACTAAACTGCCCACTGCATGGTGTTTCTACATCTGAGCCAGCCCTTATGAAGGAGTCCTTGGAATCTGATTTCAACCAATAGGATGGAGGCTTCTCCCATCCAATCAGACCTGCACAGCTCTGACCAACCAGAGTGGCCCTATTTTGGCCAATCAGGACAGTGCCTTTTGGATCAATCAACTGCAAGGATTTAGAGTTCTCAGTCCAACCAGGGACCAGGGGTGAGGACTTCTGTCCAGGGAAGCCAGCTCCCCCCTGGCTCTAAGAGAGTAATTTCCTTTCAAGACTGAAGACTACATCCCGTGGCTGAGCTAAAACACTGAGGTTGTCTCACTGGAGCAGAGCGAAGCAGACCAGTGCAGGCCAGAACAGACTGGCACAGAGCAGAGCAGAGCAGAGCAAAGCACCGGGAGCAAACCAGCACAGAGCCGAGTAGACCAGCATGGAGCAGAACAGAGTTGTCTGGCCTTAGAGTTTTCACACCCTGCTGTATCACAGTTGATAGCTTTGCACTGAATAGAGTTTTCTTCTTCATCACACCCCAAATTGGGAATTCCTGATGGCCTTGAATTCCTGCCAATGACCATCAGTTGACAAGACATAATAAAGATTAGAATAAGGCAAATAAGTAAAATAGAGACTAAAATAACACTGGAGAAAATCAGTGAAACTAGAAGTTAGTACTTGGAAAAGATCACAGAGTTAACAAACCTTTGCTACATGGACTAAGAAAACAAGGGAAGACACAAATCACTAAAATCAGAAGTAAAGTGTGAACATTACTACTGACTTTATACAAATATGGGGTGGGCAAAAGTAAGTTTACAGTTGTGAATATGTGAAACACAGTTTATTCTTGTGTAATTTATTAATTATTACATTATTTTTCCATACAAACAACTATAAACATATTTTGCCCACCTGTGGGAACCATGCCAGGTCCCCGGATAGTCAAGGCCAGTGGGAGCACAGAGGCCTTGTTATCAATACACCAGAATGGCCAAAGGCCGCTCTGGGCATGTGCCTAAATGGAATGTTCAAGAACTCTGAGCCTGAGAGTCCTAATCAGGCCAAGATACCATGAGCAGGTGCAAGAACACACGGTACACTGTGCCCTTCAATAGCCAATATAATTGATGTCACTGTTGGCACAAAGCCTTCTTTGTCTAAATGTCATAAAAATAGGTTACTGACCAGTCTAGTTGGCTGAGGCAGGAGTGAGCAGAAGTCTGCTGGAGTATGAAGAGAGAGCAGCTGGGATGGAGTGTGAAGACTTCTGCTAGAGAGAGCAGCTGGGCAGGAGAGGCAGGGGAAGCTGCTGAGCCAGAGAACTCAGATCACACTACGACAGGAGGTGGTGAGTCTGGGAGGCAGTGTGCAGCTGCTCAGATAATAGCTGTGGGTAGAGACTGATGCTGTTTTATGGGAAAGATCTATGTTCACCAGCCGGTGTCCGGCTGCCTTGCCTGCATGGACTGTGCTGTGAGGACTGTTCTGTCTGATGGCTATATGGCCACTGGCTTCTGCAATGAAGACTCATCCTTATACACCCACAGCCTCTCATGGCTTCTCCGTCTAAGACCCGGGGTCCTAGCAGGTCCAGCCCCAGGCAGAGGGGCTTGGACCCAACCCCTGTGACTAGCGAGCAGAGGATAAAGGAGGAACTTGGACTAAGTTCCCAACAGTTTGCACAGTGGGCAGGGTTCGAGAAGAACCAGCCCTGGCGTAGTCGGACAGGAAGATTTAGAAGAATACGTGGACTCAGCCATTCAGAGCCGGTCAGCCCAGCAGAGCTGTGCGGTGCTCTTGATGCTGGCCGACACCACCCCTGTATAAAGATTATAAGGCACTACCATGAATGACTGCACAGCAGCAAATTGGATAACCTAGATGAAATGGGAAAATTCCTAGAGACACAAATACTGAGACTGAATTAAAAAAACAAGAAAATCTGAATAGACTGATAACTAGAACAGGGATCAAATCACTAATCATAAACCTCCCAACAAAGAAAAGTCCTGAACAAGATGATTTCACTGGTGAATTCTACCAAACACTTCAAGAAGAATTTGATAGGGCAGAAACAGGATGCTGGGGAACCAGCTAGGATTGTGAGAAATATCAATCCTGCTCTGTTAACCGTGATTGTTTTGCTCTGATTAAGAAGGCACATTCTACCCTGGCTGGCAGCCGCACTCTGGACCTGGGAGCTCACCTGGAGATGCAGTCCAACCTTCCCATTTGGAGCTGCCTATTAGCATGGAAGATTAACAACTTTGTTGCAGAAACTAAAGCCAGAAACCAGAATCTCCAGCCCTTTGAAGACCCTAGCTCTTTTACATATCTGTAAACTGCCCATTTGCCCTTTTGCCTACTTTCCTTTGTACTTCTACCAATATAAACAGCCGGCTTATGGTGGGGGCAGAGTAGATTTTTGTGGATGACCTGCTGCTCTCCGGTACTGCTGGCAGTATTGGGATAAACGCTCATAATGATTCAACCCTGTCTCTGCTTAATTGGCTCAAGTAGTGACAGGCAACTTGGATCCATTGTTTATCCAGTTACAAATTAACAACAATCTTTCTTAAGTTGTTCCAAAATTTTAAGGACACTTTCTAATTCATTTTTCGATGCCAGCAATGCCCCAGAACAGCGGTTCTCAAGCTGTGGGTCGCCAACCTGTGGGTCGTGACCCCCTTTGGGGGTTGAACGACCCTTTCACAGGGGTCGCCTAAGACCATCAGAAAACACATATATAATTACATATTGTTTTTGTGGTTAATCACTATGCTTTAATTATGTTCAATTTGTAACAATGAAAATACATCCTGCATATCAGATATTTACATTACGATTCATAACAGTAGCAAAATTACAGTTATGAAGTAGCAAAGAAAATTATTTTATGGCTGGGGCTCACCACAACATGAAGAACTGTATTAAAGGGTTGCGGCATTAGGAAGGTTGAGAACCACTGCCCTAGAACCAAAGCCATAGAAAGAAAACAACAGACCTGTATCATTTGTGAATAATGATGCAATGCCCCCTGACATAATGCTACAAAACATAATCAGTAGCCTGTTAAAAGGATTATAGACAATGATTAAGTGGGATTTATTTCTGGCATGTGAGGATGGTTTAACATGAAAATCAATCAATTTAATACTCCACATTAACAGAATGAATAATCAACTTAATCGATGAAGAGAAAGCATTTGACAAAGTTTAATATGTGTCCATGATAAAAACACACAACTAACTAGCAATAGAAGGAAACTTCCTCACCATAAAAAAGTAAATATAGAAAAATACACAGCTATCACCACACTCAATGGTGGAAGACTGAAAGCTTTCCTTCAAAGATCAGGAGCAAACCAAGGATGCATGCTTTCACCACTTCTATTTAACAGAGGATTGAAATTCTATACAGAGACATTTTCAAGAAAAATAAATTAAAAACATTCAAATTAAAAGGAAGTAAAATTACCATTGTTCACAGATTATATGATCCCATATGTAGGAAACCCCAGACACAAAAAATCAGTTACAAGAGACAAATTTACCAAAGTTATTAAATACAAAATCAACATGCAAAAATCAGTCACATTTCTATACACCAACAATGAATAATCCAAAGAGGAAATTAAACAACAACAACAATTCAATCTACAATAACATAAAAAATAATAAAATACTTCGGAATAGAAATATTCTGAATAACCAAGGAATCCAAATACATGTACACTAACCTTGGCTGGTTTGGCTCAGTGACTAGAGCATCAGCCCTCAAATTGATGGGTTCTGGGTTCAATTCCAGTCAAAAGCATGCCTTGGGTGTAGGCTCGATCCCCGGCCCCAGTCGGGTTGCATGCAAGAGGCAACCAATTGGTGTGTCTCTCTCACATCAATGTTTCTCTCTCAGTCTCTCCCCCTCCCTTCCACTCTCTCTAAAAATCAATGGGAAAAAATATCCTTGGGTGAGAATTAAAAGAAAATAACAAAATACATGTACACTAAAAACTACAAAACATTTAAAGATGACATAAATAAATGGAAAGTCATCCAATGTTCATAGATTAAGAGACTCAAATTAAGATGTCAAAGTTACCAAAAATTATCTACAGATTCAATGCAATCTCTAGCAAAATCCTAATCATTTTTTTTTTTTTGCAGAAATAGAAAAGCCCATCCTTAAATTTTGTGTGGGGAGCTTGAATCCCTAATTAGTGAAAACAATCTCAAAACAGAAGAAATTTAGAGAACTCACACTTCCTGATTTCAAAACTTGCTTTAAAGCCACTGTAATACTGGCATAAAGACAGACATGTAGAACAATGAAACAAGATAGCTCAGAAACAACCCTTTGCAAAAATAGTCAAATGATTTTCAACAAGGGTGCCAAGGACACTCATGAGAGAAAGAGCAGTCTTTTCAACAAATGGTGCTGGGACACCTATATATTCACATGCAAATACTGATTTTTAAAAAAAGATTTTTTAAAATGATATATTTGCGAGAGAGAGGAAGAGGGAGGAAGGCAGAGAAAAACATTGATGTGAGAGTGAAAAATCAATCAACTGCCTTGTGCATGCCTCCTACCAGGGAATGAGCCCACAACTAGGGCATATGCTCTGACCAGGAATCAAGCTGGCAACCTTTCGGTGCACTGAACAATGCCCAACCAACTGAGCCACACCAGCCAGGGTGCAAAGACTGAATTTTGACCCTTACCTTCTGCTATATAATAACTAACTTAAAATTGATTAAAAACCTAAAAGTAAGTTCTAAAACTATAAAACTCTTAGAAAAAAACGTAAGAGAAGCTCATGATATTGGATTTAGTAATGATGTGTGAATATGAAACCAAAAGCACAGGCAATAAAAAAAGTATATACGTTGTACATCATCAAAATTTTAAAATTTTGTGCATCAAAGGATATTGGAAAGGCAACAGAATGAAAGAAAATATTTACAAATTACACATATGGTAAGGGATAATTTTCCAGATTACGTAAAGAACTTTTCCAACAATAAAAACCAAACAACCCAAATTTAAAATGTACTAAGGATTGAGTAGAAAGTTCTTCAAAGAAGATATACAAATGGCCCATAAGCACATGTAAAGATGCTCAACATCAAATGCAAGTCAAACCACAATGACATACCACTTCACACCCATTAGGATGAGTATTATCGATAAAGAACAAGCAAACAAAAAAAACAAACAAGTGTTTGTGATGATGTGGAGAAACTGGAATTCTTGTGAATTGCTGGTGAGAACATAAAATGGTGCAGCCACTTTAAAATACAGGATGGCATTTCCTCAGAAAATTAAACTAATTACCCTATAGTCTGAAAATCTACTTTTAGAAATATATCCCAAATAATTGAAAGATATTTGTACACTCATGTTCAGAATAGCATTCAATAGCCAAGGGGTGGAACCAGCCCCAATATTTATCAATAGATTAATGGACAAAGCATGGTCCTTTTATAATGGAATATTATTCAGTCTTGAAATGGCATAAAATTCTGATACATATGTGAACCTTGAAAGGATTATGCTAGATAAAATGTCAGACATAAAAGAACAAATATTATATTACTCTACTGATATGAGGTACCTGGAATAGTCAAATTTATAAAACCAGAAAGTAGAATAGTGGATACCAGGGATGGAGGGGGATGAGGAGTTACTGTTTAACTGGTAGACATTCATTTTGAAAAAAAATGCAGAAGTTCTGGAGATGGATAGTGGTGAAGTTTGCACAATAATATGCATGTCCTGAATGCCAATGAATTGCACATTCAGAAATGTTTATAATGGGTAAATTTCCCGTTACATATTTTTACCACAATAAAATGGACAATGTTAGAAACATTTTTAAAGCCCAAGGAAATGAAAAGATCATCTGTCATGTTTCAGATGAGCCAACTTGGAGAGATTTCTTGAAGACTGAAAAGATCTCTCAGACTCACTGAATGCACCATTGCAAAAGGCTCCTACTTGTCTGCATGATCTCTTTTTAAATTTGACACTTTATATGGACTATCTCTTCAGTTCCCAAGTTAGCCTTTTCTGTTTGGTACCATCTTCATTTGATTTTTTTGTCGTTCCTCACAAACCTATGTCCCCCCAGGGGCTTGGTAAGTGGTATGGATGGGGATACTTAGGATGAGCCCCACTCACCCTTCCATCCCAAGAACCACCTGACAGGACCCACTCACCTTTTTCCATCATCTATCATTTCTTCCTCTAGTTCCTCAACTTCTTCCAGTCTAGTGATCAAATGGCTCAATGTATAAAATAACCGGTCTCATTCTCACAACTCTGAATAAATTCTAAGTCTTCCCTTTGTCTCACAGATAACTTTCTTCAAACTATAATCCAAATTCTTAGCTTCACCTTTGTTACCAGACTACTGTTGAATATTTTTGCAGCCCAGCCAATATAATGGTATGTAAGAAATGTTTTAATAAAAATTTTGTAACTTAATTTTTACAATATCCTGTTATACATAATTATTAATGATGAACTACAACTTTTGCTAATGACTGATTACTATAATCGTGTTGCATTCATTTCCCTTACACGCCGTGTGCACAGGTGCACTATTTCTCTCCACTAATACTACAGTGAATATTTTAGCAGCTGATTGCCACATCATTAGTCTTGGACTGACTTGTGTGGTGTGTGCAACAGGAAATATTTTGCTTTTGGAGAACAAGAAAAATAGGTTTATTTGCATTACGCTTATTAATTTGTGCCAGTTATTCAGTGTCTGGTAAGTTAATGTTCAAGAAAAAATATTAATTTTTATTAAAATGTTCTATTATTTTATGTTAACGATGACTCATTTATTTCAGCCCTTTGTATTCAGCATGTCTGTATCGAAATAAACCTATGTTTCTATGAAAATTGAAGCTTTTGTTTTTTTTGCGGCCCACAGAAACTTACACCTTGATTATCTGGCCCGTGTTAGCCTTTGACTCTGACATGCTTGTCCTACAATATGCAGGCTCTCCTAGCACTATCTTCTGATGTTATGATGGCGGTGAACATGAACTGGCGAGGAAAGAATGCACCATCCAGGCTCCCATTACCACCTTAGTGCAGCCCCAGTGCATCAGTGCGCTTCATCAGTGCGGTTCTAGTCACTAAAGCCAATGGACCCTATTCGGGCTCTACCTTGCCTGAGACTTCCTTGAACTTGACATCTTTGACCATTTTCTCCTTCTTGAATGTTTTCCCCACTTGGTTTCTTTTCAAGGTTATGTCCTCTCTCTCATGTAGCATGCGCAGCTAATGACTGGCTTTTCAGGGATACAGAGGCCAGCTACCTGGTTTCAATTTGGGATTGCTCAGTCAGGCCATCCTGTTCCCCCCCAAGAGGAATCAAAGCTTCAGTTTGCAACTCAATTTCAGGTCACCTTCTCCTCAGGCCAGTCCTTCTTTCCTTACAGCACCCTGTCTGGCATAGCCTAGATATTGACAGAACTTACCTTTTACGCTAACAGTTTCAAACATACTCTTGATTTTGCTTTTGATGCTTCACTATCTCTCCAGAATCTGTGTCAACAGTATCATATCAACTCCTACCATAATTCCTATCTATTCTCTCCTGCCATCTGCCTGTTACCAGTACCCCACTCATCAGGCACCTTACATCTCAGACAGTAATAGTGTCTTACCTTTTGGATATTGTCAGTGATGCTAAAGCCTTCAACGAACACATGCCCAGAGGTAGCAGTCTCTTCTCCAGTCAAAATTTGGAAGGTAGTAGTTTTTCCAGCTCCGTTGAGTCCAAGCAATCCAAAGCACTCCCCCTTTTGGATTGTAATGGAGATATTTTTCACAGCCAGAATGACTGGACACTTAAAATAGATCTAAAAAAGCAATATAATAAAGAATATTTGTAGGTCAAGTAAAACAACCCCATGGACCACTATCTTCAGACAATAAAAATTCTTCCATTACACTGGGAAATATACACAGATCCCAAAGAAGTACAGTGAACCCTGGACACCAATGGCATGCTCTGGGGTAGCAATGATCCAGCTTATGCTGGACAGTGAAAGATGTTACCTTTATGAGCTCCTTAATAAGTACTGAAGAATTCAGCAGCTCCTGCGGCTGCTCCAGGATCCTCTTTCTTTCATTTTCTACGTCTTCATCTTCACATTCCCCAGATAACTCCTCAGACACTTTCCCCTATATTTTCAAGACAAAAATTACAGAAGTGGATACCCTTTAGACCTCTGGTCTAGACTGAATGGCTTCATGAAACCTAAACTGGAGGATAATCTCAAAGATGTCAAAACTGAAGGTTTGAGTCAATTCAAGAAATTTCTGGATATCAGCTCAGCATCCCATGTACACCTTGACTAAGTTTTAAATAACAAATAGTTCATCACTAGAATGAGGGGGTAGCCCAGAGGAGAAGGAAAGGTTATTTCATATACTAAAAAGAGTGTTAATTAATATGCTAATTTATGAAATTTAAATCTTTAAAAGACAGAATTTAAAATATTCAGGTAAATGGGTGTGGTTTTTTGTTGTTTGTTTTGTTTTTATCACTCAGATTCTTAAGAAGGAAGTTATCTCAAGAGGATAAAAAAAACTCTAAAAAATACAGTCATAAATTTTTAATAATAAATAAATTTTGCCAAAAAGAAACAGTGGGAGCTAAAAAAATCAGCAAGAATTAACTAGACTTTTCTTAAGCCCCCTATGCTCTATATTTTCAAGATAGATATTGCAAAATAACTGTTAGGTCTGACCAAAATATTGAATCCATCCCCCTTCTCCAGGGAACTGACCTTTAGGCCACTTCACAACCGACATTCCCTTTGGCTTAGACCACATTCCACTTGCTAAGATTATTATCCTTCCCCCTCCGGATCTTCCTAGGGATCTGGACCCTCCCAGAGAATTCTCCACCCAGAAAAAACCTGCCTAGAGTCCTTTAAAATCTCTGACTTCCTGTCCATGGCTGCTGATGCCATTTTGGGGCTCAGCCCATCTGGTATCAAGATGATCTAATAAATTCATAATCCCTTAATACATTTTGCCTCCTGCATTTCTCCTTTGTCGAGCCTAAAATTTGGTGCCAAAACCTGGGAGGGTTCCATAAGGAAGGGGAGCTGTAGGGAGCTGCTCTAGGGTCAAGCCTCAGGCTAACCTGTGGCAGGGCCACAAACAAGTCCTAGCCTGGAGGGCAGAGCTCTCCTAGCATAATTAAGCCTGACCTTGTAGCCCCTCCTAATTCCTTCCTAAGTAGCTAATTGGCTGTGGGAGGTGCTGCAAGTGTTGCCAAAACAAGAACATTTGTATACATGTTCATCTACCCTTGTTTTAATCAGACTATAAAATAAAGCATCATCTTGCAGGCTGGGTCTTTTGTGTCCTCATCCAAGCATGGGAGATCCACTGAGCCCCAGCTGTATTCTCTTGTCTGTCTTTTCTTCAATCCTTCACCACACCTCCTCAGGTTCACCCTTGGCTGTGCTGGTGCAGCATATGTGGTGCCCAATGTGGAGCCTGAGTATGGGAGGAACTACAATTGCAAGGTGAAAGGACGCTCCAGTGAATCACGTACAAAAAGCAAAAAGTAAGGTAAGGAGAGCAGTTTATGCAGTTTAGTAATAGCTAGGTGTAAAAAATGGAAAATTCAGGATCACAGGAGAAGAACTTATATGTATCTATGCTTAAAGCTATGCTCCAAGGAAAGGAAGATGGTGGCATAGGTAAACACCTGAACTTGCTGCCTCGCACAGCCACATCAAAATTAAAACCAAAGACAAAACAGATATCATCCAGAACCACGGGAAGGGTGGCTGAGTAGAAGTTATACAACTAGAAGGAAAGAGAAAAGTGCACTGAGACTGGGAGGAGGTGCGGAGGTACAGAGGCGCATGTGGAAACGGACTGGTAATTGTGTATGTGGTTGTCTCTTTCAATCAGGAAAGAGATACAAGCTCCTGACTGCTCTGAACTCCAGTTCTGGGTGAGACTCTGGGGACCCAGACTCATACAGGGAGAAACTGGACTGTCTGGCATTGGGCCGGAACACGAGGGTGGTTTTCTCTCAGAGGTGCTTGCAGAGATCATTGTTCCTGCATGGTGCCATGGGACACAGAGACCTCTTCAGGGCAGGGCTGATGGGCAGCCATTGTTGTTTGCTCTGCCCTGGTGATTCCCTGAGACCCTACCCCACCCAATTTACAACCCAGCTGAAGCTGTTTGCAGACTTTTGCATATGAATGGCATGGCCTTTTGCAATCTAAAACCTAACAAACTGCAGCTGGGTCAGAGAGCCCCAGAGCTTCCAAAAGAAGGCCCAAGGCTTGACAGCAGCTTGCATTGCTTCGCAGCTGGGCCTCATCTGGGCACCTCCAAACCCCAAATAAAGAGGAGGAATCTGCAGATCTCTCTGTAGTTCCTGCTGGGTGGCTTTAGGCAGTGGCTGACTTTGCACCTCCTTGGAGATCAAAGAGCCAGTGTACCCAGTGGTCAGAGTGAGACCATCAAGATTAAAACTCTTCACATCCATAAGAGACACACTCAGGGGGTAGACTCAGTGAATGGCAAAGCCCCACTGAAGCAAGTCCTGCCCCATAAGGGCGTCTCCAGCACAGAAGTTCTTCCACTCTAGACACAACTGGTCCTCAAAGCCAATTGGCTTGGAAGTCAATTCCTTCCAGTGATACAAACAGCAGTCAAGGCTTAACTACAACAAGACTGTGCACACAGCCCACAAAGGGGTGCACCAAGAGTGTCCTCCTCAGGTAATTGGGGAGGCTGAGCCACTGGGCTCTATAGGACACCTAGCACATGAAGCCACTTTATCAACACAGGGAAGCAGCCAAAATGCGGACATAAAGAAACAGGACACAAATGAAAGAAATGGAGGAAAGCAAAATACTGGATATAGAGTTCAAAACCACAGTTATAATGTTACTCAAGTATCTTCTAGAAACCTCCGAGAAATTTAGTGAGACCCTCAAAGATATGAAAAAGGACCAATCAGAAATTAAGCACACACTGACTGAAATAAAGAATAATATACAGAGATCCAACAGCAGATGAGAGGATCCCAAGAATCAAGTCAAAGATTTGAAATATGAAGAAGCAAAAATCACCCATCCAGAAAAACAAAAAGAAAAAGAATCTAAAAATATGAAGATAGTGTAGGAGCCTCTGGGATAAATTCAAACGTACCAACATCCAAATTATCCGGGTGCCAGAAGAAGAGAGAGAGCAAGATATTGAAAACATATTTTAAGAAATAATGACAGAAAACTTCCCCTACCTGGTGAAAGAAATAGACTTACAAGTCCAGAAAGTGCAGAGAACCCCAAACAAAAGGAATCTAAAGAGGACCACACCAAGACACATCATAATTAAAATGCCAAGGGCAAAAGACAAAGAAAGAATCTTAAAAGCAGCAAGAGAAAAACAGTTAGTTACCTACAAGGGAGTACCCATACCACTGTCAGCTGATTTCTCAACAGAAACTATGCAGGCCAGAAGGGAGTGGCAAGAAATATTCAAAGTGATGAATAGCAAGAACCTACAGCCAAGATTACTCTACCCAGCAAAGCTATCATTTAGAATTGAAGGTCAGATAAAGGGCTTCACAGACAAGAAAAAGCTAAAGGAGTTCATCACCACCAAACCAGTATTACATGAAATGCTGAAGGGTATTCTTTAATAATAATAGTATTCTTTAATAATAATAATAATAATAAGAAGAAGAAGAAGAAGAAGAAAAAGGTAGAGATAAAAATTATGAACAACAAAGTGGCAACAAATACATATCTATCAACAAGTGAATCTAAAAAATCAAGTGAATAAAAAATCTGATGAACAGAATAAACTGGTGAATATAATAGAATCAGGGGCATAGAAAGGGAGTGAACTGACAATTCTCAGGGGGTAGGGGGTGTAGGGTGCGGGAAGAGCCTGAACAAAAATCACACCTATGGACGAGGACAGTGGTGAGGGGTAAGGGCATGAGGTGGGGTGGGAACCGGGTGGAGGGGAGCTATGGGGGAAAAAAAGAGGAACAGCTGTAATAATCTGAACAATAAAGATTTATTTTAAAAAATAATAAATAAAGCTATGCTCCAAGCATGGGGCTGTTCTGTTAGACATCAACAGCTCCTTTATTTGTTAGATTTTGTTAATAAAACTTGCCCATCGTTTCCTGAGGAAGGAAAGGTAAATGTAGAGGCATGGGAGAAGGTAGGAAAGCAAGTTAGAGATCATTACATAGCTGAAGGTCCAGTGGGAATTCCTGCCTCTACTTTTAGTCTGTGGTCCCTGATTCGGGACTGCCTAGAGCCCACTTCGGGAAAGGAATGAATGAATGTGGCAGGGGAATCAACCGAAGGACTTGTATGCATGCATATAAGTCTAACCAATGGACACAAGACACTGGGGGGTATGGGAGGCTAGGGGAAGGTCAAGGGGAGGGAAAAAAAGGAGGCATATATAATACTCTTTGTAATACTTTAAGCAATAAAACAATTTTTTTTAAAAAAAGACAGATGGGGGAAGGCTACCAGAGGCTTCCGACTCCACCTGTACCATTGGCACCTCCACTGCCTCTTCCAGTCCCTGGGGCTACAGCTCCTGTGGGGGAGAGCCTCTGAACAATGTGCTTCCTCCCAAAAATGAATGAGAATTGGAGGAGGAGGCAGCAAGGGAATGGGATGGTGGGGGTCTGATGCAAGCATCCGGGGAGTTTACTGTTGCTCATAAGCCTCTCCTTTTACCCCCAAAACAAGCAGAAACAAATATAGTGCCTTTGTCTCTACTCCAGCAGACTCTGTATGAGGCCAGGCAGGCTGGGGAAGATACTTCAAGATTCAGTCTATACCCTATATTTGAGCAGCCTGATCCTCAGAATTCAGGTCAGATGCTCTGTGGCCATCAGTCTTAACTTTGAAGGAATTGAACACTTCTTGTTCTATGTATGGACCAACCTCCCCCTTTGTGCTGGGGTTACTAGATACAGTATCTGAGGAAGCTATGGCTCCTAGTGACTGGAATACTGTGGCGAAGGCTTGTCTCTCACCTGGCGATTACTTATTATGGAAATTTAATTGGGCAGAGCTTAGTGCGGAGCAGGCTAACAGAAACCACGCTCATGGGGTACCCATTACAAGTAATATGCTCATGGGCACCGGACCTCATGGGGCTTTGCAGGCTCAGTTAGTATACCCCATTCGAGCTTATCAGCAGATAAATACTGTGCCACCAAAGCCTGGAGGCAACTACCAACAAAAGGGGAATAATCTCTAGACATAAGCATAATTAGGCAAGGCCCTGAGGAGCCATATCAGGATTTTGTGGCTGTTTGTTCCAAGCCATAGGCAGGGTTGTGGCTGACCCTGAGGCTGGAATAATACTCGTGAAACAATTAGCTGTTGAAAATGCAAATAGAGTGTGTTAAGAGGCTTTACGTCCCCACAGGGAGAACGGTCCTGGATGTGATTTCATCCCTGTTTGTGCTGACATTGGACCAGCCTACGTTCAAGGAGCAGTATTAGCTGCCGCCTTAAAAGAAATGTTGTTCACTGGTCAGCAGAAAAAGAAAGGGGGCTGCTTTAACTGTGGCAAGCTAGGGCATTTTGCTAAAAACTGCAGTGCTGGAAATGGAAGTCAACAGGCTACAGGGAGTGGAAACAAGCAGCCTGGACTATGTCCAAGATGCAGGAGAGGAAAGCATTGGGCAAATGAATGCCCCTCCAAGACTGATGTTGATGATAACTCAATGCCCTCTAGGAAGGGCCCGGTCCCACCAAACAGTAGGGGCCCTTCCTAGACCCCACTGCAGCCTTTATAGCTGACTCAGTCCCAAAGCCAACCGTTCGAAACCTTTACTGTGCTTCCCCAGGAAGTGTAGGATTGGACCTCAGTCCCACCTCCTGATATGTACTAACCCCGGAGATGGGGACTCAGGCCATTGCTACAGGAGTGTATGGTCCCCTTCCCGCAGGCACGATGGGATTAATTTTAGGGAGGAGCAATTTGACATTGAAAGGATTTCAAGTTCTCCCTGGGGTGATAAATCAGGACTATACTGGAGAGATTAAAGTAATGGCACAAACAACTAATACTATAATTCAGGTCTTACCAGAAACAAAAATAGCACAAATTCTCCTTCTGCGGCCTTAAACCGGTCAGCCCCGTGGTGCAGTGGGCTTTGGATCCAGCGACGCGGTATACTGAGCAAGAATAGTTAAGCAGGGCTAGCTGAGTGAGAACTAAGGATTAATGGGAAGCCTTTTAAAGGGATTATAGATATTGGAGCTTTCAGACATTGGCCACAGGCCTGGCCTTTAAACCTCATGGCTTCCGAACTGCAAGGAGTGGGGCATGTTACTCAACCCTTGCAGAGTGTTCAACTCCTTTGATGGGAAGATCCAGATGGAAATACAGGCTATTTTCAACTTTATGTATTGCAACATTTACCTGTTAACCTATGGGGACGAGATATGCTAGAGCAGATGGGGGTTTTAATAACAAGTCCCAGTTCCATTGTTACTTCTCAAATGCTTAATCAAGGATTTCACCTCCTTAGGGGACTTAGGAAAGAATCAGTAAGGGAGACATTCATCTATCCCCGTGTCCACTCAAAAGGGAAGGCACGGATTAGGTTACCAGAATTTTCAACAGGGGCCTTGATTATCTCTCCTACCCAGCGTACAGCAGCTAAAATGACCTGGCTTGCAGATACCCCTGTCTGGGTTGATCAATGGCCCCTGAAGTTAAAAGCTACACAAGAGTTGGTTCGAGTACAGCTTGAGGCAGGGCATATTGAACCCACTCACAGTCCATGGAACACACCCATATTTATAATAAAGAAAAAATCTGGTAAATGGAGACTATTGCAAGACTTAAGGGCAATTAATAAAACCGTGGAGATTATGGGGCCCCTTCAGTCGGGGTTACCAGCCCCTACAGGTATCCCATTGAAATATCATTTATTGGTATTAGATCTTAAAGACTGCTTTTTTACTGTTCCTCTTCATTCTGAGGATTGCAAACGATTTGCATTTAGTGTCCCTGCAATAAATGTTAAGGAGCCCATAAAGAGGTATCAATGGAAAGTATTGCCTCAGGGCATGGCCAATAGTCCTACCTGATGTCAGGATTCTGTGGCCGCAGCCATACATCCTATAAGGAAAAAATATCCCAAGGCTTATATTATTCATTATATGGATGACATTCTCTTAGCTCATAATAATGAAACACTTCTAAATACTATCTATATAGATTTTCAGGTTCCCTGCATTGTGCAGGATTATGCATAGCACCTGGAAAAGTTCAAAGGACATTTCCTTTTTCTTATCTTGGCAACATTATTGAGGGGAAAACAATAAAACCTCCAAAAATTCAAATTCAGACTGGCACTTTACTTACATTAAATGACTTCCAGAAATTATTAGGAGATATTAACTGGGTTCAACTTGCTTTAAAATGAACTACTGCTGACTTAAGCCCTTTATTTCATATACTTAAGGGAGGTTCATCTCCATCATCCCCACGCTGCTTGGACAGCCCTACATAAAGTTGAGGATGCCTTAAGTTCAGCACAGGTTTTAAGTTCCTTTACAGGTTTTAATTTTCCCTACTACACATACACCCACTGGGGTCATTTGGCAAGCTCCTGGAGTTGTTGAATGGCTATATTTGGCTTATTCTCTGACCAAGGTATTGTGCTAGGGGCAGGGACCACGGGAGAGAAAAATTGCTAATTATCTCACTAGAAAAGCAATGTGTTATGATTGAACCCAGCCAGGTGTGACCCTGCTCGTAAATTTTATGTAAACTTTTTACCCTGCCAGTACCAGGAATGGCTAATAAACTGCTTTGCAGTTTGTTTTTTCTTTTTTTAAAAAAATACTTTGAAGTCTTTGCAGATAAAAGGTCTTGCTGTACTCTCGGTCTGCACTGAAAGTTGTGGGACTCCTACGGGAGGGACACAATTGTGGTCAGCTGGCCAGCTTAATAAAGGCTCTTAAAATTTAAATTCTGAGTCGGTGGTCTATCTCGCAGAGTGAACCCATAACAGTATTAACTCCTTTCCATGATTCAGTTTCCCAGCTAATAGCTTGAGCCTGCCTTCGAACAGGCCAGTTAGTGGGCCAAGACCCTGACCTCATTGTAGTGCCATTTACAGCTATACAGCAAGACTGGCTCTGGCAATGATCAAGTTAGCAATTGCCCTTTCTAATTACTCCGGACAGGTTGATAACCATTATCCTGCAAATAAAGTCTTATATTTTCTCTCAGTTACTACATTTACCTTCCCAAAGATAGTGAAGTCACAACCTATACCTCAGGCACTAACCATTTTTACAAATGGATCCAGTTCTGGAAAGGCTGGATCTACTGCAACAGGGGAGCAAAAGTCCTTCAAACCCCTTATATTTCAGCACAATGGGTAGAAATACAAGCTCTCATTTATGCCTTGACAGACTTTGCTACAAAGCCCATCAACCTATATAGTGATAGTGCTTATGTGGTAAGTATGGTTAAAATTATTGAAACAGCTACTATATGGCACACTAATTCAGAGGAACTCTTTCATTTATTTCTTAGCCTTCAAAAGGTTATTAGAGAACAACAATTTCCCTACTTTATTGGTCATATCCAATCTCATTCAGGTCTCCCTGGTCCGTTAGCTATAGGCAATGATGCTATTGATCGCCTCCTTTCTGTAATGCAAAAGGCTACCCCATTTTCTCTTGCCCAGTCCTCCCATGCATTGCATCATCAAAATGCTGCTGCCTTGTGCAAACAATTCTGTATTCTCGGGAGCAAGCTCGTCCAATTGTTAAGCAGTGCTCTCAGTGTGTAATCCATTGCCCTGTACAACCGTTGGGGGTTAATCCTAGGGGTCTTAAACCTAATCAAATCTGGCAAATGGATGTCACCCACATCCCGGAGTTTGGTAAGCAGAGATGGGTAGATGTTAATGCAGATACCTGCTCCCGCTTTATCTTTGCGACTCCCCAAACAGGGAAAAGTGCCAAGCACGTAATTAATCATTGCTTAGCCGCCTTTGCGGTACTAGGACCTCCCTTAGAGCTAAAAACAGACAATGGACGCACATATGCTAGTTCTGCTTTTCAGCACTTTTGTCAGCAATATCAAATGTGTCATAAAACTGGTATCTCTTACAACCCTCAAGGTCAAGCAATAGCGGAAAGAGTCAATCATACTCTTAAATGCAATTACTAAAACAAAAAAAAAGGGGGAGATGAATGTTACCTCAAAATAAACTCAGTCATGCTCTTATACTTTAAATTTTTTGAATTGCGATGCAGAGGGTTGTACAGCAGCTGAAAGGCATCAGGCTCCAGTACAATAGCCTCCACTGGGTTAGCCCAGTGGAAGGATGCACAAACTGGACAATGGTTTTGTCCCGTAATGATGTGGGGCAGAGGTTGTGTTTGTATCTTTCCAGAAGGAGCAGTACAGCCAATTTGGGTGCCAGAGCGTTACGTGCATCACCACAATGGACCCAGAGAAGCTCCTTGTCTCTTCATTCAAAAGACTGAGAGTTGCCCCAGTGATAGCAATGTGGAAGAAGAAGAAAAGGAAGGCTATGCAAGGGGCCAAGGTGCCAACATGGGGTCAGCTGAAGAAGCTAACAACTGAAGCCCAGCAGATGGTAGAAAAGCAAGAAGTGGAAGCTACTCCTTCAACCATGTTTCTGGCTATGCTAGCACTGGTTAGCTGCCAGTCTTCTGCAAAGTCTTGCACAGCCAAGTCCGAGGACTCTGAGTAAATATACACCAGCAGCAAAAAAGAAACTTTCATTTTGTAGCCAAAAATGTTAAACATGACTGTAGTTTGATTTCTCTCTTATTGCTGTATTGCTTTAGCATTGTTTTGTTATTGTTTTAATAGCCAGAGTTATGTTCAAGTTTATTTTTATTGTAGTAGCTTAAAAACAAAAAAGGGGGATGATGTAGGGAGTGGCTCTAGAGTCAAGCCTCCTGCTGACCTGTAGCAGGGCCACAAACAAGTCCCAGCCTGGAGGGCAGAGCTCTCCTAGCATAATTAAGCCTGACCTTGTAGCCCCTCCTAATTCCTTCCTAAGTAGCTAATCGGCTGTGGGAAGTGCAGCAAGTGTTGCCAAAACAAGAACATTTGTATACATGTTCATCTACCCTTGTTTTAATCAGACTATAAAATAAAGCATCATCTTGCAGGCTGGGTCTTTTGTGTCCTCATCCAAGCATGGGAGATCCACCGAGCCCCAGCTGTATTCTCTTGTCTGTCTTTTCTTCAATCCTTCACCACCCCTCCTCAGGTTCACCCTTGGCTGTGCTGGCACTGCACAGGGAGCCATCGCCCTGGCTTCAGTCAACCCAAGTTTGCTACTCTGAGAGCAGTAGGCAGTAGCAGCTCATTCTGGGCTAGCTTCTGAATCCTACTCAGGTGACTCTATTGCTGGCCTCCATTAGACTTCCTTCTCTTAATGGCCCTCCCCAACCAGCCAAGGAGGATGGGGGATTGGGAATCTCTCCTTCTCCATTGCTGACCCTCTATCCCACACCAACAATCTTCTCTAGGTGAGTGATGTTCCACAATTTCCCTTGTCTTGAGTCTTCTGCCAACTCACTCTCACTGACTTCTTAAAAATCCTCTCATTGCAAAAGTCTTAGCACTTGGTCAGAAGAATCCTTGGCCATTGGCTTTGGGTCCTTCTCGATTGGGGACACCCAGTCTGGAGGGTCACCCCTCATTTCTCGTGATGATTGGTTTAGCAGTTGGGATGCCTGCCCTAAACAGTCACCTTTGGATTTGTGGTCTGTCACCCTTCCTGTCTCGTGGGCCACGCTACACTCCCTCTGCACACTCATGGAGGAGATCATGCCCAACCACTTCATTTTCTTTTGTAACACTGTTTGGTTATAATATAAACTAGATAATAAGTCTTAATGGCCTGAAAACAGCACTTTCAATTTTAACACATGGCATGATTTAGATCATTGCTGCCACCACAATGGAAATTGGTCAGTGACTCCCTACATCCAGGCTGTTTTCACCATTCAGTCCAGACCCTCTCTCTGTCAGTCCTTCTCTACCCATCAGATCCTTCTCCTTCACACAAAACCTCATACCCTAACACTTCCTTTTTTAAAAATATATATTTTATTGATTTTTTACAGAGAGGAAGGAGAGGGATAGAGAGAAACATCGATGAGAGAGAAGCATTGATCAACTGCCTCCTGCACACCGCCTACATGGGGATGTGCCAGCAACCAAGGTACATGCCCTTGACCGGAATTGAACCCGGGACCCTTGAGTCCGCAGGCCGACGCTCTATCCACTGAGCCAAACCGGTTAGGGCTACCCTAACACTTCTGATTCTGAATCTACTTTTGACCCACCAACCTCAGCCCCTTTGCGGGAGACCAATTCCAGCATGACAGCAGGGCTGCATCTGGGAATGGCTGAAGGCATTTCCCTAAACCTGAAAAGGGATTATTGCTTGGCTGCCAGACAGTTAAAGGGCATCTTAATCTACATGTTATTGCTTCTTACTGGCCAAACACCTGAACAGCCGTAGGCTAATTCCCCCATCCTGACAATGGACTCTGTACCAAAACCTGACCCTTTGAAGTGTATATCTCTGCCTCGCCTCAGGACAAGTTGTGTTAATAAAAAGCATGGGGTCCTGGGGACAAGGAGAACCTAAGGCCTTAGACTTAAGACCATAGAACTTAGCTCCTTTAGCTAAGCTCCTCTGACCCCCAAAATGCCTTTCAAAATTTTATTTCGTCTCTGAACTCTTTATTAGTCTCTGGATTCTTATGTCATCTACGCACAGCCCCTTCTACAGATTCCTGAACCCTTCTTGATGCTGGGACAAGAACCCCTGCACCCCTTATACACCCCCACAGTAGATTCCCAAAACCCATACCCTCTTAACCAGCAACCACCTTCTTTCCTGGCTCCTGAGAGCTCAAATCCTGAGAACTTGAGCTTCAATATAGCCTTTTCCCCACCTAACAGTCACTCTTGGGCCATCCAAAGACCACCCTCCTCTACCATGAGAGAGGTAGCAGGAACTGAGGGTATTGTCTGGGTACACATCCCATTTTCCATGTCTGACCTCGCACAGATTGAGAGGCATCTCAGGTCTTTTTCCACAGACCCAACCACATTTACCAAGGAATTCGAGTCCCTGACCCAGTTCTATGACCTACCTGGCACGGCATCTATGTCATCCTGTCCTCCTCTCTAACCCCAGAGGATAAAGGATAGCGTTTGGCTAGCAGCTCAGGACCATGCCCATGCCCTCTATAGACAGAACGCAGCAGCAAACCCTGTTTGGCACTGATGTGTTTCCCTAAACTGACCAGAGATGGGACTATCAGGTTAATTCTCCAGAGCACCAACTCTATAGCCATATAATCACCTGTCATACACAAAAATAGACTTAAAATGGTTAAAGGACTTAAATGTAAGACAGGAAGCCATTAAAATCTCAGAAGAATCCATAGGCAGCAAAATCTCAGCCATTTCTCATAGCAATATGTTTACCAATACATTTCCTAGGAGAAAATAAACAAATGGGACTACATCAAAATAAAAAGCTTTTGCAGAGCAAAAATAAAAAATAAAAAAAAATCATAAAAAATAACAAGAGAGCCCACTGCATGGGAGAACTAATTTGCCAATGATACATTGACAACGGTGTTAATCACCAAAATTTATAGGGAACTTATACAATTTAACAAAAGGAAGATAAATATTCAAATTAAAAAATGGGCAAAGGACCTAAATAAACACTTCTCCAAAGTGGACATATAGAAGACCAAGAGGCATATAACAAAATGCTCAAAGTCACTGATCATCCAAAAGATGCAAATCAAAACAACAATGAGGCATCACCTCACACCTGTCAGAATGGCTACCATCAACAAACAACTAGTGTTGGCAAGGATGTGAAGAAAAAAACCCTCATGCACTGCTGGTGGGAATGCAGACTGATGCAGCCACTGTGGAAGACACTATGGAGTTTCCTTAAAAAAAATTAAAAATGGAACTCCCATTTGACCCAGTGATCCCACTTCTAGGGATATATCCCAAGAAATCAAAAACACCAATCAGAAAGAATGTATGCACCTCTACGTTTATAGCATCTCAATTTATAATAGCTAAGATTTGGAAACAGCCTAAGTGCCCATCAGTAGATGAGTTGATTAAAAACCTGTGGTGCATCTACACAATGAAATACTATGCAGCTGTAAAGAAGAAAGAACTCTTACCATTCACAACAGCATGGATGGACCTGTACAGCATTATGCTAAATGAAATAAGCCAGTCGGAGAAAGTTAAGTATCACATGATCTCACGCATATGTGGAATATAATGAACAACATAAATTGATGAACAACAGAGACATAGAAGCATGTGCAGACTGTTGAACCTCAGAGGGATGGTAGGGGAGGGTGGATGGGAAGAGATCAACCAGTGAACTTGTATGCATATATGCATGACCCATGGACACAGACAATAGGGGGATGAAGACCTATGCTGGGGAGATGGGGAAGGCTGGGAGAGATCATTGGAGGAAAACAGGGACATATATAATATTTTCAATAATAAAGAATTTAAAATCCTATATAATAAAAGGCTAATATGCAAATTTCCTCCACGGGAGTTCAACTGACTGGGAGTTTGACCACTCTCTATGACATGTGCTGACCAGCAGGGGGCGGTGTGGAATGAAGGAAGGTCCTGGCTGGCAGCTGGAAGGCCCTGATCAGCCCTGATCACTGGCCAGGCCTAGGGACCCCACCCATGCATGAATTCATGCACCAGGCCTCTAGTATAAAATAAAATAAAAAAAATTACATGCTAGTATGTTCTTTGACCATAGAGGCACTAAATTAGCAATCAATAACAACAATGTATCTAGAAAACTCCCAAATATTTGGAAGTTAATATACAAACTTTTAAATAATCCATATGTCAAAAAAGAAATCATACAGGAAATTAGAAAATACTTTGAACATTTAAATGACAATAAAAATATAAGAAATCAAATTTTTTCAGGGTACAGCTAGAGCACTGCTTATAGGGAAATGTTTAGCATTCAATGTTTATATTAGAAAAGAAGAGAGACATAAACGCTATGGCTTTAGGTTTCACCTAAAGAAACTAGAACAAAGGGGAGTAAACCAAAAGTAGATGGAAGGAAGTGATAAAGAACCCCCCCCAAAAAATCAATAAAAGAGAAAATAGTCAATAATTGAGCAAATTAATAGACAAAATTTAGTTCTTTGAAGTGATCAACAAAATGAATACAGTTTACTGTAGGTAAATTATACCTTAATAAATTTTATTTAAGAAAATATATTTCTGGAGACATAGTGTTTTCTTTTCTCAGTAACTGAGGTAGTTATATGTAGTAACATGCTATTCAGGTCTAATGCTCCATTTTTTTCAGAGTTATTCTTAAGGTCCATGCTTAATTACTCACCTTCTGGTATATCTTATAGATACCAAAGTAAATGTATCGATTGAGAAATGCTCTTAGTTTCCACAAAGTTGTGTCGCAAAAAAAAACCAAGAGAAGGCAAATAAAGCCTATGGTACTCATCATAACCATATATAGTCCAATCCCTTTCTTTTCCAAAGAATAAACAGTCTTTGCAGCATCTGAGAATGGCAAAGGGAGAGAGAGCTGACTGCAGGACATTGACACAATAAATACAGTCTAAGAAAAACAGCAAATAGTAAGAAATATATGATAAAATGAAATGTTAGGCTAAGTTGACAAGCATTTAGAGTGTGAGAAGTGATTGTTCTGCTACACAAATACCATTTGAATAATAAATTTTGAAAGCTTATTTTCAAGTTAATCAAATAAGCCTATGACTATTGACATGTTAATTGATGTTTCATAATTATTTCATGCCATAAAAATATTCCTTAAATCCTTTCAGAAGTGTAAAATCTTACAATCTTACATTGATAATTAGAGGAAAATATTAAAATGTAAATACTACTGAAAAAGATAACATACTATGCTTTATTATTTATTTATTTATTTATTTATTTATTTATTTATTTTTACTATGCTTTAAAATGGTAAAAAAATAACCATCTGACACTTGTGAACTTTTTCTTTTCTTTTCTTTTTTTTAAAGAATAGCTTATTGATTTTTATAGCGAGAGGAAGGAAGAGGGAGAGAGGAGAAACATTGATATGAAAGCAGAACATCAATCATCTGCCTCCTGCACACAGGCCCCTCTTAGAGACTGAGACTACGTGATCCAGGAATTAAATTGGCAACCTTTCTGGGCACAGATGGCACCCAGCCAACTGAGCCACACCAGCCAGGGCCTGAACTTTCTTGAGAAGAAAGTTGAGTAAAAAGAACAGAATGATTGTTATGACAGAACTGCAAATGCCCCTTATTTAAAAAAAATTAGAATGGCTTTAAATTTACCAAAAAAATGAAAATAGTACAGAGAAATAAATCCATATACCCTGCATCCAGTTTCTCTTATTATTAGCAGCATACATCAGTGTGGTACATGTTACAATTAATGAACAAATATTAATACATCATTGTTAACTAAAGTTCCTAATTTATTTGGATTTTCTAGTATTTAAAATAATGTAATGTTCTTGCCCTGGACAGGAGCTCAGTTGGTTAGAGTGTTGTCCTGAGAAGCCGAGGCTGTGGGTTCCATCGCCAGTCAGGGCACACTCAGTGATGCATAAGTAAGTGGAGCAGCAAATCTCTCTCTCTCTCCTCTCTCTCTCTCTCTCTCTCTCTCTCTCTCTCTCTCTTAAATAAATAAATAAATAATGTAATGTTCCTTTGTTGTTGTTCCATAATCCAATCCGGAATACTACATTTAGTATTCCTTAGGTACGTCTTGGCTGTCACAGTTTCTCTGATTTTCCTTCTTTTTGATGACACCGACAGTTTGGAGTGGTATTGGGCAGGCATTTTATAGGATGCCCTTCAATTGGGATCGATTTTTTTCATAATTAGAAAAGTCTAATGGGTTCATGGGATTTGGGGAGGAATATCACAGAAGTGCCATTTTATATCATCAAAAAAATCCATACTGTCAGTATGATTTATCACTGTTGATGTTGACCTTGATCACCTGATTGAGGTAGTTTGTCAGCTCTCTCTGCTGTCAAGCTACTCCTTTCACTCCCTTTCCATACTTTATGTGCTCCTTCACTTTTCCATCCTCCAGAAGTAACCACTATGAATAATTGCGTTCTGAATTCCTATCTTAAATACAAGTAGACAATTATACATTTATATATATTCAGTAAATAATACTTTAATTTTAAAATTTGAACTACATAAAAATAGTATAATACTTAATGCGGTCTTCTGGAACATATTGTTACTCCATGTTATTTTTTTCTGATCTCTCAATTTTAAAAAAATATATTTTATTGATTTTTTACAGAGAGGAAGGGAGAGGGATAGAGAGCTAGAAACATTGATGAGAGAGAAACATCAATCAGCTGCCTCCTGCACACCTCCCTACTGGGGATGTGCCCTCAACCAAGGTACATGCCCTTGACCGGAATCAAACCTGGGACCCTTCAGTCCGCAGACTGATGCTCTATCCACTGAGCCAAACCGGCTTCCACTAAACTTGACATTCAATATTATTTTGTATTAGTTTCAGGTGGTTAGTATCCACCTGACACCATAAATAGTTATTGTATATTATTAACTATATTTCTTATGCTGTATTTTACATCCTCATGACTATTCTGTAACAACCAATTTGCACTGCTTAATCCCTTCACCATTGCCACCCAGGTCCCCAATTTCCTCCCTGCTGGCAACCATCATTCTATTCTTTGTGTCTATGAACCTGTTTAAATTTTTGTTTGTTTCTTTGTTTTGTTCTTTAGATCCATATAAGTAAAATCATATGGTATTTGTCTTTTTCTGTCTAACTTTTTCACTTAGCATAATAGCCTCATGTCCATCCATGTCACAAGTGGTAAGATTTCATTCCTTTCTATGGCTGAGTGATATTTCATTGTATATATGTACCACCACATTTTTATCCACTTGTCTATTGATGGGCACTTGAGTTGCTTCCATATCTTAGCTCTTGTAAATAATGCTGCAAGGGAGAATCAAGATGGCGGCGTAGGGAGTGGACCTGTGCATGCTGCTCTCTCACAGCATCATTGAAACTACCAACTATGAGGCAAACAACCACCACTCAGAACCATGGGGAAGTTGGCCCAGTGGGAGATCTACAACTGGAAGAAAAGAAAGAAGCGCAGTGAGACTGAGTGGGAGCTACGGAGGCACCAAAACCAGAGGTACACAGTCACACAGTCACACGCCGGGCTGCAAATGGATTCGTGGTTTTTTTTTTTCAATCGGAAGCGGTTACGAACCCTCGAATCCTCTGGGCTTGCTCGGGGCGGGTCTCTGAGGCCCCAGATCCCACAGGGAGAGGCGGCCACGGCCTTGCAGTGGTCGGAGAGCGAGGGAGGCTCTGGCGCGTGGCTGCTCACCAGCACTGGGGGACGAAAAGTCCTGGTGTCCTGGATAGGCAAGGGGCCGCTGAGTCTCCGCCCCGGCGACTCCCTGTGACCCCGCCCTACGCAATTTACATTCCCATCTGGGCTGTGCCAGACTCACAAGTAGAAACGCCTTTGCTTTTGCAAACTTTCAAATCCACTGAGCTGGTTTGGGCGGGATCATGAGGCACCAGACCCTATGGGGAGAGGCAGCACGGCCTTGCAGCCATCAGAAAGCGAGGGAGGCTCTGTCGCACAGCTGCTCGCCGGCACTGGGGGACACAAAGCCCCGGTGGAGAGGCAAGGGGCCGTGGAGACTCAGCCAGTGCTATTTGCTCCGCCATGGCGACTCCCTGAGACCCAGCCCTAATCAATTTACATCCCCATCCAAGCTGTGCCAGGTGCACAAAAAGACCCACCTGCGCTTTTGCAGCCTAACCCAACAAATTGCAGACTTAAATAATGCTGCAATGTACTTAGGGGTGCATATATTCTTTTGAATTAATGTTTTGTATATGTATCCAGAAGGGGAATTGCTCGGTCATAAAGCAGGTCCACTTTTAATTTATTAAGGATCCTCCATACTATTTTTCCACAGTGGCCAGACCAGTCTGTATTCACTAACAGTGCATGAGGTTCCTTTTCCTCCACATCCTTCAGGCAATTGTTGTTGGTTTGGTTTGTTTTTGGTGTTGAGTATTAGGAGTTTTTTTAACCTTGGCAAATATCTTCTCCCCTTCAGTGGGCTGGCTTCATTTTGTTGATGATTTTCTTTGCTGTGTAAAGTCCTTTTAGCTTCATGTAGTCCCACTTGCATCTTTTTTTCTTTACCTCTTGGATGAAGAGATATATCAGAAAAAATACTGCTGAGAAAAATGCCTGATATATTACTGCCTGTGTTTGCTCCTGGGACTTTTATGGTTTTGAGTCTTACACTTTAAGTCTGTCGTTCATTTCGCATTTATTGTTGTGTGTGGAGTAAGAAGGTGATCTAGTTTCATTTTTTGTACATATCTGTTCAATTTTCCCAACACCATTTATTGAATAAACAGTCTTTACTTCATTGTATGTTCTTGCTTCCTTTGTGAATTATTAATTGACCATGGACTTGTTTTGGGGCTCTCTATTTTGTTCCATTGATTTATGTGTCTATTTACAAGCCAGGAACATGCTGCTTTGATTACTTTATCCTTATAGTTTAGTTTTATATCAGGTGGCATGATAACTCCAACTCTGTTCTTTTTCAAGATTGCTGCGGCTATTCAGGGACTTTTGTGGTCCCATACAAATTTTTTGATTATTTGTTCTAGTTCTGTGAAATACACCATTGGTTATTTTGATAGGAATAGCATTGAATCTATAGATTTCTTTGGGAAGTAATTATGTTAATTCTTCCATCCAAGAGCATGGTACATGCTTCCATTTATTTGAATCTGCTTCCATTTCTTTCTTCAGTGTCTTATAATTTCCTGAATATAGGTTTGTTAGTTTGTTTATCTCCTTGGTTTAGTTTATTCCTACATATTTTGTATTTTTGATGCAATTGTAAATGAGAATATATTTTGATTTTCCTTTCTGCCAGTTCATTTTGGTGTATAAAAATGCAACCAATTTCTGAATATTTATTTGGTATCCTGGTACTTACTAAATGAATTTATCAGTTTTAATAGTTTTTGGTGGAATCTTTAGAGTTCTCTATGTACAATATAATGCGATATGCAAATAATGATAGTTTTACATCTTCCTTTCCTATTTTATCTGATTGCTGTGGCTAGGACTTCCATTACTATGATGAATAAGAGTGGAGAAAGTAGATGACCCTGTCTTGTTCCTGATCTTGAAGAAAACACTTTTACTTTGGCCCCATTGAGTATGATGTTAGCTATGAGTTTGTCATCTATGGCTTTTGTTATATTGAGGTATGTTTTCTCTATTCTACTATACTGAGAGTTTTTATCATAAGTGGGTGGTAGAATATGTCCAATTCTTTTTTGTATCTATTGATATGATCATGTGATTTTTGTCTTTCAATTTGTTTATGTAATGTATCATGTTTACTGATTTGCAGATATTGTACCATCTTTTTTTAATCTTTATTGTTCAGATTATTACAGTTGTTCCTCTTTTCCCCCCCCATAGCTCCCCTCTACCCAGTTCCCACCCCACCCTCTGCCCTTACAATCCCCCCACACTGTCCTCATCCATAGGTGTACGATTTTTGTCCAGTCTCTTCCTGCATCCCCCATACCCCTTCCCCCCTCGAGAATAGTCAGTCCACTCCCTTTCTATGCCCCTGATTCTATTATATTCACCAGTTTATTCTGTTCATCAGATTATTTGTTCACTTGATTTTTAGATTCACTTGTTGATAGATGTGTATTTGTTGTTCATAATTTGTATCTTTACCTTTTTCTTCTTCTTCCTCTTCTTAAAGGATACCTTTCAGCATTTCATATAATACTGGTTTGGTGGTGATGAACTCCTTTAGCTTTTTCTTATCTGTGAAGCTCTTTATCTGACCTTCAATTCTAAATGATAGCTTTGCTGGGTAAAGTAATCTAGGTTGTAGGTTCTTGCTATTCATCACTTTGAATATTTCTGGCCACTCCCTTCTGGCCTGCATAGTTTCTGTTGAGAAATCAGCTGACAGTCATATGGGTAGTCCCTTGTAAGTAACTGACATTTTTTCTCTTGCTGCTTTTAAGATTCTCTCTTTGTCTTTTGCTCTTGGCATTTTAATTATGATGTGTCTTGGTGTGGTCCTTTTTGGATTCCTTTTGTTGGGGTTCTCTGCACTTCCTGGACTTGTAAGTCTATTTCTTTGACCAGGTAGGGGAAGTTTTCTGCCATTATTTCTTCAAATAGGTTTTCAATATCTTGCTCTCTCTCTTCTTCTGGCACTCATATAATTTGGATGTTGGTACTCTTGAAGTTGTCCCAGAGGCTCCTTACACTATCTTCATATTTTTGGATTCTTTTTTCTTTTTGTTTTTCCAGTTGGGTGATTTTTGCTTCTTCATATTTCAAATCTTTGACTTGATTCTTGAGATCCTCTAGTCTGCTGTTGGAACTCTGTATAATATTCTTTATTTCAGTCAGTGTATGCTTAATTTCTAGTTAGTCCTTGTTCATATCCTCGAGGGTCTTAATAGATTTCTTGAGGGTCTCACTGAATTTATCGACGGTTTCTAGAAAATTCTTGAAAAACCTTATAAGTTTGGTTTTGAACTCTATATCCAGTAGTTTGCTTTCCTCCATTTCTGTCATTTGTGACCTGTTTCTTTGTCTCCGCATTTTGGCTGCTTCCCTGTGTTGATAGAGTGGCTTTCTGTGCTAGGTGTCCTATAGGGCCCAGTGGCTCAGCCTCCCCAATTACCTGAGGTGGACACACTTGGTGCACCCCCTTGTGGGCTGTGTGCACAGTCTTGTTGTAGTTAAGCCTTGATTGTTGTAGGTAACACTGGGAGGAATTGACCTCCAGGCCAACTGGCTGTGAGAATCAGCTGTGTCTGCAGTGGGAGAACTTCTGTGCTGGAGACACCCTTCTGGGGCAAGACTTGCTTCAGTGGGTTTTGGTGCTCACTGAGTCTGCCCCCTGAGTGTGTCCCTTATGGATCTGAGGAGTTGTAATCTGATGGTCCCACTCTGACCACTGGATACACTGGCTCTTGGATCTCTAAGGAGGTGCTAATTTAGCCTCTGCCTTAGGCTACCCAGCAGGAGCTATGGAGAGATCTGCAGATTCCTCTTCTTTGTTTGGGATTTGGAGGTGCCCATATGAGGCCCAGCTGTGAAGCAATGCAAGCTGCTGTGGGGCCTTGGGCCTTCTTTTGGAAGTTCTGGGTCTCTCTGACCCAGCTGCAGTTTGTTAGGTAGTTTTCAGATTGCAAAGGGCCAGGCCTTTCATATGCAAAAGCCTCTGCACACAGCTTGGGTGGGGTGGAGTCTCAGGGGATCAACAGGGCGGAGCAAACAGCTATGGCGGATCCTTAGTCCTGCCCTAAGAGGTCCCACTTCTCAGTGTCTCGGTAATCGCTGCAAGCACCTCTGAGAGAAAGCTGCCCTGGAGTTCCAACTGATGCCAGAGTGTCCAGTTTGTCCCCATAAGAGTCTGGGTCTCCAGAGACTCACCCAGAACTGGAGTTCAGAGCAGTCAGGAGCTTGAGGCTCCCTCCCAATTGAAAAAGACAACCGTCCTCAGTTGCCAGCCCTTTCCGCGCATGCCTCCATACCTCTGCACTTTACTTCCGCACATCCTCTGATTCTCAGTGTGCTTTTCTCTTTCCTTCTAGTTGTAGAATTTCCACTCAGCCAGCCTTCCTGTGGTTCTGGATGATGTCCGTTTTGTCTTTTAGTTGTATTTTTGAAGTGGTTGTACAAGGCAGCAATTTCCAGTGTTTACCTATGCCACCATCTTGGTTTCTCTGTACCATCTTTTTATCACTGGAATAAATCCCTCTTGGTCATGGTGCATGATCTTTTGAATATATTGCTGGATCTGATTTGCTAATATTTTGTTGAGGATTTTAGCATCTATGTTCATCAGGGATATTGGCCTGTAATTCTTTCTTTGTATTTATCTGGTTTTGGAATTAGGGTAATGATGGCCTTGTAAAAAGAGCTTGGAAGTCTTCCTTCCTCTTGGAATTTTTGGAATAGTTTGAGCCGTATAGGTGTTTGACCTTTTAATATTTGGTAAAACTACCCTGTGAAGCAGTCTGGGTCAGAGCTTTTGTTGCTGGGAGTTTTTTAAATTACTGCTTCAATTTCATCAGTAGTTATTGGCCTATTCAGGTTTTCTGATTCTCTCTGATTTAGTTTTAGAAGATTGTATTTTTCTAGGAATTTGTTCATTTCATCCAGGTTGTCCAGTTTGTTGGCATATAGTTGCTCACAGTATTTTCTTAAAAGTCTTTGTATATCTGTGGGGTCAGTTGATACTTCACCTCTTTTGTTTCTGATTTTATTTATATAGGTCTTTCTCATTGTATCTTGACAAGTTTGGCTAAATGTTCATCAATCTTGTTTCTCTTTTAAAAGGACCAGCTCTTGGTTTTATTGATTTTTTTGTGTTGTGTTTTAGTCTCTATGTCATTAATTTGTGTTATGATCTTTATTATTTCCTTCCTTCTACTTACTCTGGGCTTTGCTTATTGTTCTCTTCCTAATTCTTTAAATTGTAGGATTATATAGTTCATTAGAAATTTTTCTTATTTCTTAAGGTAGGCTTGTGTCAGAGACAGCAGGATCACTGCCCAAGCACTGCTGCTCTGAGTTGCCCTGAGTCCATGTATTCTTCTAAATGCTTCCGGACTACGCCAGGGCAGGTCCTTCTGGAACTCTGCCCACTGTACCAACTGTTGGGAACTTAGTCCAAGTTCCTCCTTTATCCTCTGCTCACTAGCTACAAGTGTTGGGTCTGAGCCCTCTGCCTGGGACTGGACCTCCTAGGACACCAGGTCTTAGATGGGGAAGCCATGAGAGGTTGTGGGTGTATAAGAATGTGTCTTTATTGCAGAAGCCAGTGGCCACATAGCCATCAGACAAGACAGTCCTATACAGCAAAGTCTCTTATGGGCAGGCAGCTGGACACCGGCTGGTTAACCTGTACATCTTTCCCACACAGCAGCATCAGTCTCTGTACCCACAGCTACTAATCTAAGTAGCTGCACGCTGCCCCCTAGACTCACCGCCTCACATCGTAGTGGTACCTAAGCTCTTTGCCTCAGCAGCTTCTCCTGTCTCCCCTGCCCCCAGCACACTGGTTGGTCTCTGTAGCCTCACGTAGTAGCTACTTCTGAGCTATGAGTCTTCATCTTACATCGCAGCAGCAGCTCTCAGCTCCGTCTGTGCTCTCTAGCCTCTCCTGCACACATACATAGGAGCTACATTCTCTGTGCCTACTGCCTCTGCTTCTCTGAGCTCTCTAGCCCCTGCTCTGCCCAACACACTGGCCTTAGTAATATACTTGTATATTACTCCTTAGACAAAGAAGGCTTCGTGCCAATAGTTACATCAATCGTATTTTGGCTACAGAAGGGCATAGCGTCCTTGCACCTGCTCATGGTATCTTGGCCTTGGGCACCCCAATTAGGCTCATGCTCAGTGCGGCCTTGGCCATTCTGGTGTATTGACAACAAGGCCTCTGTGCTCCCATTGGCCTTGACTATCTGGGGACCCTGGTGTGGTTTCCACAGCCTGTAATGCTATGAGATTCCTTCTCAGGACTGCTTTTGCTATTGTGTGTCCATTTTCATGAAGTTTTAGGTTTCCTCCTTGATCCCATGGTAATCCATTCATTGTTAAATAACATGCTATTTAGCCTCCATGTGTTTTAATGCTTTGGGGTGTTTAAATTGAAGTTGATTTCTAGTTTTATGCTATTGTGATCCAAAAAGATGCTTGATATGATTTCAATTTTCTTGAACTTGTAGAGACTTAGTTTCTGTCCTAACATGTGGTCTATTTTTTAAAATGTCACATGTGCACTTGAGAAGAATGTATATTCTACAGCTTTGGGGTGAAATGTTCTGTAAATGTCAATTAAATGCATTAAAATTATTGTGTCATTTAGGATCACTGTTTCCTTGTTGATTTTTTGTCTGGAAGATCTATCCAGTAACATCAGTAATATTAAAGTCCTCTACTATGATTGTATTGCTGTAGATCTCTCCCTTTAAGTCTTCCACAAGTTGTTTTTATATATCTGGGTGCTCCTAAATTGGGTGCATATATGTTTACCAGGGTTATATCCTCTAGTTGGATCAATACCTTTAGTATTATGAAGTGGCTTTCATTGTCTCTTGTTATGGCCTTCATTTTGAAGTCTATTTTGGGAAATGTGGGTATTGCTATCCCACATCTTTTTTGTTTCCATTTGCATAAAAATTTTTCCCCATCCCTTCACTTACGTCCTGTGTAAGTCTTTTGTTCTGAGGTGGGTCTCTTATATATAGCATTAGAGGCCTGGTGCACAAATTCCTGCATGTGGGGTGGAAGGGACCACAGGAGGTTGGCTGGCTGCGGGAGGTTGGCTGCGGGAGTGCATTGACCACCAGGGGGCAACTCCTGCATTGAGCGTGTGCCCCCTGGTGGTCAGTGCGCATCATAGCGACTGGTAATTCCAGTTGTTCAGTCATAATGGTCGCTTAGGCTTTTATTTATAAAGATATGTATATATGGGTCATGTTTTCCTATCCATTCAGCTACGCTGTATAGTTTCATTTGAGCACTTGAGCCATTTACACAAGGTTATTATTGATAGGTTGCCATTTTTATTACTTATATTTGTGTCTCTCTCCCTCCCCCTCACCCCCTTTTCTTCTTACAACAGTCCCTTTAGCATTTCTTGCAGGGCCTTCGTTTCTCTGTAAAGCTCTTTATTTCACCATGAATTTTGAATGATAGACTTGCTGGATATAGTAGTCTTGGGTTCAGCCCCTTGTTTTTCATTACTTTGTATACTTCATGCCACTCCTTCTGGCCTGAAGTGTTTCTATTGAGAAATCAGGTGACAACCTAATGGGAACTCCTTGCACATAACTCTCTGCTTCTCTCTTGCTCCCATTAAGAGTCTTTCTTTGTCTTTAAAGTTTGCCATTTTAATTGTGATGTTTCTTTGTGTGGGTCTTTTGACATTCATCTTGACTGGGACTCTGTGTTTCCTAGACTTGTGTGACTATTTCCTTCACCAGATCAGGGAAGATTTCTGTCATTATTTCTTCAAACAGGTTCTCTATTCCTTACTCATGTTCTTTTTCTTCTGTCACCCCTATGATGAGAATGTTGTCACAAAGCTCTGTTAAACTCTTCTACTGCTCCCCCCCCCCCAAATTGCTGCTCAGAGTGAGGTTTTTTTCATGTATTTGTCCAGTTTTCCCAACACCATTTGTTGAAAAGAAGATCTTCCCACCATTGTTTTTGCCTCCTTTGTCAAATATTAATTGACCATAATTATGTGGGTCAATTTCTGGAGTTTGTGTTCTGATCCATTGCCTGTTTTTGTGCCAGTGGCAGGCTGTTTTGATTATAATGGCTTTGTAGTAGAGTTTGATATCCAATATTGTGATCTCTTCGATGTTCTTTCTCAAAATTGCTACCGGTATTCAGGTTCTTGTATGGTTCCATATAAATTTCTGGAGTATTTTTTATAGTTCTGTGAAGTATGCTGTTGGTATTTTAATAGGAATTGCATTGAATCTATAGACTGCTATGGGTAGTATAGATATTTTACTGATGTTAGTTCTTCCAATCCATGAACATGGTATACATTTCCATTTTTTCTTCCTCTATTTCTTTATCCAATGTCCTATAGTTTTCCAAGTACAGGTCTTTTACTGCCTTGATTTAGTTCATTCCTAGGTATTTTATTTTTTTGTTGCAATGGTAAATGGGATTTTTTTAAAGTTTCTCTTAATGAGAGCTCATGATTGGTATATAAAAATGCCATTGATTTCTGGTTGTTGATTTTGTATCCTGCTACCTTGCCAAATTCATTTATTAACTTTAGTAGTTCCCTTGTGGGATTTTAGAATTTTCCTTGTACAATATCATATCATCTACAAATAATGACAGTTTTCTTCCACCTTTACAATTTGGATGGCTTTAATTTCTTCTCGTCTTATTGCTATGCCTAGGAAATCAAGTACTATGTTGAATAAGTGTGGTGAAAGTTGGCATCCATGTCTTGTTCCCATTCTTAACTGAAATGCTTTTAGTTATTGACCATTGAGTATCCTGTTGGCTGTCAGTTTGTCAGATATGGCCTTTATTATGTTGAGATATAATCCCTCTATTCCCACATTACTGAGATTGTTTTTTTAACAAAAAAGGGTGCTCGATTTGGTTGAATGCTTTTTTTGCATCTATTTATAGTTTGGTGGTAATAAACTCCATTAGCCTTTGTTTCTCTGTAAAACTTTTTATTTCAACTTCAAATTTGAATGATATTCTTGCTGGACACAGTAGTCTTGGATTTAGGCCCTTGTTTTTCATTACTTTGAATACTTCATTCCACTCCATTCTGGCCTGAAGTGTTTCTATTGAGAAGTCAACTGACATTCTAATGGGAACTCCTTTGTAGATAATTTTCTGTCTTTCTCTTGCTGCCCCTAAAATTGTTTCTTTGTCTTTAACATTTGCCATTTTAATTATGATGTGTCTAGGTGAGTTCTCTTTGGGTTCATCTTTATTGGGACCCCTTCTGCCCCTTGAACTTGTGTGATTATTTACAAGGTCTTCCTTGGGAGAAGGCTGCAGGAAGCTGCAGAGGCTAGGCACCCAGCCTCGCCACTCCCCAGACTAGCTGTAGTCAAGGCCTGAAATCACGAGCACCCCACCTCAAAACCCACACAAACATGTGCCCCAAGGACACAACCCAGACCCAGTGCGTGCCAGCCAAAGACACTACCAGACAGTGCACCTAAGTGAACACCAACTGGGCTCCTTAAGCTCCTTAAGCACCTTTATAACCTTTACTTTGAACTCTATGTGTGATAGGTTGCTTGCCTCCTTTTATTTAGTTCTTTTATTTAGTTCTCTGGAGACTCCTTCATTTGAAGGTTGTTTCTTTGTCTTTCCATTTTAGCAGTCTCTTTGTATTTGCTTCTTTTTTTATTTTTTTTTGTTTGTTTTATTTTATTTAAATTCTTTTTTTTAAATTAAATCTTTATTGTTCAGATTATTACATTTGTTCCTCTTTTTTCCCCCCCATAACTCCCCTCCTTCCAGCTCCCACCCCACCCTCCGCCCTCACTCCCCACCCACTGTTCTCATCCATAGGTGCACGATTTTTGTCCAGTCTCTTCCCGCATCTCCCACACCCCTTTTCCCCCCAAGAATAGTTAGTCCATTCCCTTTCTATGTCCCTGATTCTATTATAATCACCAGTTCATTCTGTACATCAGGTTATTTATTCACTTGATTCTTAGATTCACTTGTTGATAGATGCATATTTCTTGTTCATAATTTGTATCTTTACCTTTTTCTTCTTCTTCCTGTTCTTAAAGGATACCTTTCAGCATTTCATATAATACTGGTTTGGTGGTGATGAACTCCTTTAGCTTTTCCTTATCTGTGAAGCTCTTTATCTGACCTTCAATTCTGAATGATAGCTTTGCTGGATAAAGTACTCTTGGTTGTAGGTTCTTGGTATTCATCACTTTGAATATTTCTTGCCACTCCCTTCTGGCCTGCAAAGTTTCTGTTGAGAAATCAGCTGACAGTCGTATGGGTATTCCCTTGTAGGTAACTGAGTTTCTTTCTCTTGCTGCTTTTAAGATTCTCTCTTTGTCTTTTGCTCTTGGCATTTTAATTATGATGTGTCTTGGTGTGGTCCTCTTTGGATTCCTTTTGTTTGGGGTTCTCTGCGCTTCCTGGACTTGTAAGTCTATTTCTTTCACCAGGTGGAGGAAGTTTTCTGTCATTATTTCTTCAAATAGGTTTTCAATATCTTGCTCTCTCTCATCTTCTGGTACCCCTATAATTCTGATGTTGGTACGTTTGAAGCTGTCCCAGAGGCTCCTTACACTATCTTCGTATTTTTGGGTTCTTTTTTCATTTTGCTTTTCCGGTTGGGTGTTTCTCGCTTCTTCGCATTTCGAATCTTTGACTTGATTCTTGCGCTCCTCTGGTCTGCTGTTGGGAGTCTGTATAATATTCTTTATTTCAGTCAGTGTATGCTTACTTTCTAGTTGGTCCTTTATCACAGCATCGAGGGTCTCATTAGATTTCCTGTACATCTCATCAAGTTTATCGACAGACTCTAGAGGCCTCTTGAGAGACCTCAAAAGTGTGGTTCTGAGCTCAATATCCTCCCTTGATAGTTTTGTCCTGTTTCTTTGTCTCCGCATTTTTTATGCTTTCTTGGTACACCCCCTAGTGGTCTTTGTGTGCAGTCTTGTTGTAGTTAAGCCTTTATTGTTGTAGTTAATACTAAAGGGATTTGACCTCCAGGCCGACTGGCTGTGTTAATCAGCTGTGTCTGCAGTGGAGGAACTTGTGTCCTCTAGGGAGGTGCTAATCTAGCCTTTGCCTGAGGCTATCCGGCAAATGGCTCTGTGCAGGGCTTGGGCGGGGTGGGTCCCACGGGATTAACAGGGCGGAGGAGGGAGCAGTTATGGCTGCTCTCAGTCCGTCCCCAGGGGCTCTGCCTCTCTGTCCCAGCAACCGCTGCAAACCTCGGAGGGACCGTAGCCAGACAGTCCTGCTTCTCCCGTTTGAGTCTGGGTCCCTAGAGACTCGCCCAGATCTGGAGCTCAGAGTCTGAGGCTCCCTCCGGATTGAAACAGCCAACCGCGCCCTCAGCCACCAGCCCGCGCCGCGCGCACTCCGCACCTTAGTATTTTACTTCAGCACTGCGCCTCCTCTGATTCTCGGTTCCTCCTAGTTGTAGAACTTCCACTCAGCCAGCCTTCCTGTGGTTCTGGATGATGTCCGTTCCGTCTTTTAGTTGTATTTTTGAAGTGGTTGTTCGAGGCAGCAAACTCCGGTGTTAACCTATGCCGCCATCTTGGTTTTTCTCTGTATTTGCTTCTATGTATTAGATAAAACTGCTATTTTCCTTCATCAGGTTGGGGAAGTTTTCTGTCATTATTTCTTTAAATAGGTTATCTGTTCCTTATTCATCTTCTTCCCCTTCTGGCATTCTTATAATGTGAAGGTTGTTATGTTTCATGCTGTCCCAGAGCTCCCTTAAGCTATCTTCCTGCTATTTCATTCTTTTTTCTCCTTGCTGCTTTGAGTATTAATTTCTACCTTATCTTTCAAATCACTGATTTGATCCTCTGCTTCATCCAATCTACTTTTAATGCCTTCCAGTGTGTTCTTGATGTCAGATATACCATTCTTCATTTCTATCTGGTTCTGGTTCATGGTTTCTATTTCATTTTTCATGCTGCTATAGTTCCCACTGAGTTCCTTGTAATTTTCACTAAGCTCCTTAAGCACCTTTATAACCTTTATTTTGAACTCTGTGTGATAGGTTGCTTGCCTCCTTTTATTTAGTTCTTTGTCTGGAGACTCCTTCATTTGAAGGTTGTTCCTTTGTCTTTCCATTTTAGCAGTCTCTTTGTATTTGCTTCCATGTATTAGATAAAACTGCTATGCCTTCCAGTGTTTTGGGGATGGCCTTATGTAGAAAGTATCTTGAGGGGTTCAGTGGTACAGTCTCTTTGTTCACCTGAACTTGATATCTAGGAATGCCTCTTGTGTGTATTATTTGGGATCTCCTATTGTAATTGGGACTTGATTGTTGATGTCCCATTTGTAGGAGAAATTTCTCTTCTGACTTGCTGCCAGTGAGATTCAACCCCAGCGTCATTGTGCCAGCTATTATACAGGTGCTGATAGAATAGAGTAAGAACCAACAGGACCAAACTAATCACACCATGAAAATCAAGGTACTCAATGCAACAAAAGGAAAACTAAGAAGGAAAAACCAAAGAAAGCAAAGCAAAGAAAATATAAAAAGAATACCATAAAACACTCAACCAAAGACTTAGAGGTGATGTAAAGAAAATGGGAGAAAGAAGGAGACCAAAAATTGCTATATGGAAGCAAGGAGGAATATTTAAAAAGCTAATATAGAAGGAAAAAATAAAAAGAAACCAAAATAAATTTAAAACATAATAATAATTGATATATTAAGATATAGATAGAAAAGTGAAATGGAAAAAAGGAGAAAAACAAAATAAATAAGAAAAATTAATAATAATAGAAAAAAGTTGAATAGAATCAAAGAGAGAAATTAGAGAGATGCAAGAAAAAAGAGAAGAGAGGAAAAAAGGAGAAAAAACAAACAAGCAACAAAAAACAAAAACAAAACACACACACACACACACACACACACACACACACACGTCCACACATGCACCCTCTCACTTACTCACTCACTCACTCACACTCTCTCCCTCACTCCAGTCCTGCCAACTGCCATGTTGGAATCTTCTGCTTGATTCTTATTCATTTTCTACCACTTTTTTCATGCTGGTGTAGTTCTCAGTAGGTTCTTTATAGTTCTCATTAAGTTGCTTGTAGTTCTCACTAAGTTGTTTGAGCCCCCTTATAACCATTACTTTGAATTCTTTATCTCACAAATTGCTTGCCTCAGTTTCATTTAGTTCTTTTTCTCATGATTCCTCCTTTTCTTTCATTTGGGAATTATGTTTTTGTCTCCCCATTTTAGCTGTCCAGTTGTCTGGGGCACCAGGTGAGGTGGGCCAATTGAAGGGGCAGGTTTGTGCATCTGGGGACAATGGGTTACACTGGTTTGCGGTGGTGGGCCCTATCTTCTGGTGGTGCCAGGTTAGGTGTGCTGGGTCATGGTGGCGGGTCCATATGTCCAGGGGCATCAGGTCCTGGATGCAGGGAACATTGGGTCATAACTGCAGGGTTGGTCTCAAGGCAGCTTGGTTGGTCATCTGGGGGCACCGGGTCAGGCACAATGGGTTCTGATGGCAGAACCATGCATCTGAGGTCATTGAATCACAGTGGCACGGCCAGGTGCGCCATGTCAAGGCAGTGGGACCAGTCATCCAGTGGCAGTGGGTTTGCTTGCCAGGTCAGGACATCAGATCTATGCATCTGGGCATGCACTCGCCTAGGCAGTGGGACCGGTCATCCCAGGGTCATGGTTCAGGCACACCAGGTTGCAACATCAGGCCCATGTGTCTGAGGGTGTCTTGTCCCAGCAGTTTGTCTGTGGTCTAGGGGCATGGGGTCATGGCTTCTCCCTGCTGACTCCTTTGTAATTCCACTTTGAACTTTGTAACTTCTGCTGCTATCTTGGATACCCCCTCCATGCTGTCATTTTAAAAAATCTCTCATATGAAATGAAATTGAATTGTATAATAAAGACCATTTCCTCCACCTAGTATCAACTATCTTAGCCATATTTCCTCCCCATACCTACTCCCACCAAATGTATATATTTAATTAACTTGAATCCATGGTTTTTAATAGATTAATTTCTTATATTTTTATTTATATTTTTATAGTCATATCAACTTTGCATGGCTATTGGTTGTCTCTTTCTGTTGCACAATCAAAACAACAATGTTATGGGGTGGTGATGATGGCTTTGGGATGATTACTTGGTTGCTTACTATATGAAAGCTATTTCTGTTGTTAAGTCAAAATATAATTTCTTTAATAAATGCTTTTCTGCTAGTGGTGGTGTGGATGAAGTTTTCTAATTCCCCTTTAACTCTTTGTTTCTGCAGTACTTTTAACTTATGCTGTTGTCACCTTTTTATATATCAGGCCTCTAAGGGATTGTTCAGCCTTTCAAGTTTCTCTTCTCAAAAGTGTTGCCTTCCCAAGATAAGAATTTTCTAAAAGTATTGAGACATCAAGTCACAGAGACAAGAAGGTCAGAGAATCTAATTAAGAAAAATACAAACCTCCCAAGCTCCAGTGAGATATATCCTAGTAATGAAAAGAAGACAGGCTGACAATAAATTATTTAAGAAGCCATCTTATGATGTTAGAAAAGTAATCCCCCAAAATGGAGAATGTGAAAGAAAATAATAACATCAATTAAAAATTTAGAGAACAGGAGAACCAAGATGGCGGCATAAGGTATAAACCTGTGTGTGCTGCCTCCCACAACAACACTGAAATTACAACTATAAGACAAAACAGCTATCACCCAGAACCACGGGAAAGCTGGCCGAGTGGAAGTTCTACAACTAGAAGGAAAGAAAGAAGCGCATTGAGACCGCGCAGGAGGTGCAGAGGCACCAAGAACAGAGGTATGAAGGTGCGCGCGAAGCGGCTGCACCTTGGTGCACAGTTTTTTTCAATTGGAAGGGTATACAAGGTCTTGAACGCACTGAGCTCGTTTAAGGCGAGATTCTGAGGTCCCAGATTCCTATGGAGAGAAACTGGACTGTCTTGCAGTGGTTTGGAAAGTGAGGGGGGCTTTCTCGCAGAGCTGCTTGCAGGGATCATTGTTGCTGTGGGGGCACGGGACTGCAGAGACGCAGAGTTGCGGACCCGCTGACGCTGACAACAGTTGATCCGCCCTGGTGATTCCCTGAGACCCTGCCCCACTCAATTTACAAATTGGTCAATTTACCCCTCCCAAGCTGTGCTCAGCGGTGCAAAGGAATCACCTCAGCTTTTGCAGCCTAATCTAACTGCAGCTGTGTCAGAGAGCTCCAAAACTTCCAAATTCCAAACAAAGAGGAGAAATCTGCTGATATCGCTGTAGCTCCTGCTGGGTGGACTCACACAATGGTTGACTTGGAGATCCAGGAGCCAGGGTACCCCTGGTCAGATACCAGATTTCAACTCCTCAGATCCATAAGGGACACACTCAGGGGGCAGATTCAGTGAGCACCAAAGCCCCACTGAAGCAAGTCCTGCCCCATAAGGGTGTCTCCAGCACAGCAGTTCTTCTTATAGACACAGTGGGTCCTCACAGTCAGCCAAAAATACGAAGACAAAGAAACATGTCACAAATGAAAGAAATGGAGGAAAGCAAACTAATGGAGGACATAGAGTTCAGAACCACAGTTATAAGGCTACTCAAGAATCTTCTACGAACCTCCAAGGAACTTAGTGAGACCTTCAAGGATCTTAATGAGAATGCCAAAAAAAATGGAAAAGGACTAGTCAGAAATTAAACATACACTAACTGAAATAAAGAATAATATACAGAGATCCAACAGCATACAAAAGGATCCCAAGGATCAAGTCAAAGATTTGAAATATGAAGAAGCAAAAAACACCCAACCGGAAAAGCAAAATGAAAAAAGAATCCAAAAATATGAAGATAGTATAAGGAGCCTCTGGGACAACTTCAAACGTACCAACATCTGAATTATCTGGGTGCCAGAAGAAGAGAGAGAGCAAGATACTGAAAGCCCATTAGAAGAAATCATGACAGAAAACTTCCCCTACCTGATGAAAGAAATAGACTTACAAGTCCAGGAAGCGAAGAGAACCCCAAACAAGAGGAATCCAAAGAGGACCACACCAAGACACATCATAATTAAAATGCCAAGAGCAAAAGACAAAGAGAGAATCTTAAAAGCAGTAAGAGAAAAACAGTTAGTTACCTACAAAGGAGTTCCCATACGAAAGTCAGCTGATTTCTCAACAGAAACCATGCAGGCCAGAAAGGAGTGGCAGGAAATATTCAAAGTGATGAATACCAAGAACCTACAACCAAGATTACTCTACCCAGCAAAGCTATCATGTAGAATTGAAGGTCAGATAAAGAGCTTCACAGACAAGAAAAAACTAAAGGAGTTCATCACCACCAAACCAGGATTATATGAAATGCTGAAGGATATTCTTTAAGAAGAGGAAGAAGAAGAAAAAGGTAAAGATAAAATCTATGAACAATAAAGTGACAACAAATAAATCCTATCAGCAAGTGAACCTAAAAATTAAGTCAGATTAAACTGGTGAATATAATAGAAGCAGGGGCATAGAAAGGGAGGGAACTGACAATTCTTGGGGGGAAGGGAGTGTGGAGGGTGCAGGAAGAGATTGGACCAAAATCTTACACCTATGGATGAGGACAGTGGCGGGGGGTAAGGGCATGGGGGGGGGGGAACCAGGTGGAGGGGAGATATGGGGGAAAAAAAGAGGAACATCTGTAATAATCTGAACAATAAACATTTATTAATTTTAAAAAATTTAGAAAACAAAGATACAATAGAAAGAATCAATGTAAAAGCTTGCTTCTTTAAAAGACTGCTAATATAATTGATAAAATCTTACTTCTGGTAAGATTTATCAAGAAAAAAATATAAGTGGAAAGATTAGGAATATCACAAATGTAAATGGCAACATCACTATTCAAACTTATAATTGTTAAAATACCATAATATACTATAAACAAATTTACTCCAATAAATTTTAAAATGTAGGTAAATTAAATGATCCTAGAAAAATTCTATAATGTCTCTCCCCAAATTATCATATTATTTATTATTTTTAATCCTTACCTGAAGATACTTTTCCATTGATTTTTTGAGAGAGAGAGGAAAAGACAGAGAGAAATATTGATGTGAGAGAAACACACATCAATTGGTTGCCTCCTGCACACGCCCCGGCCAGGGAGGAGCCTGCAACTGAGGTAGGTGCTCTTGACTGGAATCAAAACCCGGGACCCTTTGGTCTGCAGGATGATGCTCTATCCACTGAGCCAAACTGGCTAGAGCTCCCAAATTATTAATAGGATACCCAAATGATTCATTCCTTGAAATAACTTGTGTGCCAATTAATGTGTGATTCTGAGTGGTGATGGTGTTGGGGGGAATACAAATAAATATAATACAATTACAATACAAAGCCTTCCCCTAGAGGTCTTTCCCATAGGTCAGGTGTGGGGACACTTCTTTCTACCAATGGCCATTTGGATATTTATAACAAAATTTGTGGGCCACACAAAATTATCAGTTTAAAAATTAGTATTTGGTCAAACATTTAAATAACTCACCCCTAATGCCTTGGCAGGGCCAGACGAAATGGTTTTGCAGGCCTTATACAGCCCGTGGGCCGGATGTTCCCCACTCCTGCCATAGAGGAAGTCCCTCACACAAGGAAAGAACGTAGCTGTGAATCCCAGCCCTGGCCCTGGAAAGCTGTGTAAGATTGGGCACAGGCACTTCCTCAAAGTGACTTTTAAGAAGGGTGAGTTTGTGAAGATTTAGATAATGTATGTAAAGTTATTAGGTGGCTGATTGTTAGCAGCACCTAGTTCTGATGACAACTTCAGACTTACCTTGGATTTTCTTTTGAGGCTTATTATATTTAAAAGTTCTTTTCCCCAGCCTTGTAAAGTGACCTAAATACAGGTAGCCTGACTCCTTTGAAATATGGGCAAACCCCACATGTCCCATGGGCTGACCCTGAAGCTAACTTCCTAGATACTTAGGGACTCCCAAGATACTTACTTTTTTCATCACAGTCTAAGGAGGCATAAGGGTTTTCCATGCACATTTTTTTATTTTTGTAGAAAGTAAAATAGTTCATGAAGCACTTCCCCAGGTTGTAATTGGGAAGGAGCAGTAACAATCTCAGTATGAAGGTTCTGGTGGAATTTGATACGATACTTTCAATTTCTAAAAAGATGATAAGATTGGGCTTTATTATAGGAAATGAACTATCCCAGGAAAAAAAAAATCCCCAATTTATAATCAAACCAAGCTCAGGGAATCAAAAGTCAGATGATTATGCTTGAAGAACACTATTTCCCAATAGGTTTGTCCCTGCTGACAGCTAACAACAGTGTGTGTTGATAACTGAAGTCTGAAAGCCTCTTTGACGAAGTGGATGCCAGCATAATAAGTCTTCCTGGCACCGTTATGAACAGAAAGCAACTACAGTCTCTTTTCCACATTCTAAATGAATCAAACCAATCAGGGAGGCAACGTATGAGATGCAGCCTAGAATTCACCAATAGAGAACACATAGCGAAATTACGATATATTTGAGAGTAGGGAAATCTTCAGAGAAACCAGTTGATGTGTAACTGATATCTCTCTAAAGAATGTGTTGGATATGAATAATAATTAGACTAAATTCCTGGAGATGTGAACATGCTTAATTTATGAATTTTGATAATTCTGTTCTTGGGGAAGAAGATACAGGCTCGCCTAAACACAAAGTTCACCTAAGACACTTTGAGCAAGAAGAGGTGACCAAGCAGTGCCAAAGCCATGGTGATTCTGTCCTGTGGAGATATTAACCTGATATAGAGACAAACAATTGATCCAGATTGAAAAATTCTGCTTATTGTCCACTTGAACAAATGCAAAAAATGGCACTAATTTTATAGACTAGCACTATTTAATATATCTAATCATGGGAAGCTCTATGTCTGCACTCAGAAGTATGGCTATTGAGGGCTAGAAAGTGGCTAGTGTGGCTATGGAACTGAATTTTAAATTGTATTTAATTTCAATAAATTTAAGTTTAAAAAGCCCCATGTGGCTAGTGGCTACCGTATTACACAGTTCAGATATAGTCTGATATCGTGTGGACTCACCCTGTAGCAATCATGAATGTCTTCTCTTCCAAAGAGTAGAGAAAAATCTTAGGTGAGGAAGAGAAACAAAATATCTTACCTGGCAAAATGATGAAAAACTCTTTAGGGATGGGAAAAGGGAAAAACTGACAAAAAAGTGTTACTAAAAATAATTGTCATCCAGCTCAGCACGGGTATTGACTGTTCAGAACAGACTATAAATCAACTAAATTGTAAACTACTATACCCCTGGTGCGGCCATCTGGACGTACACGGATGGGATGCCACTTCTCCAGAGACTCCCAGCGAAGGCATATCTTATGTGCCCACTTCACCAGCCCCAGCATTTGTTTTATATACTCCAGTAGCAGTTCCTCGGTTTGTCGCATTTTAGAATTATGGTAGTTCCTTTCTGTCCACTCTGCACTTGTTTTATTTACTTTTCTTTACATTACACAGCCTCATGTATAATGTTTAATACAAGTGGCAACAGCAGTCACTCTTATCCAGCTCTTCATTTGTAAAGGAAATGCTTTCAATGAGTCATCAAATATTATGCTATAGAGTTTTGTCCTTTATAAAGTTAGGCATTTTTCTCCCCTAATTCTATTTACTAAGAAATTTTATCACATATCATTTATTTTTCTGCATCTATTGAGATAATTATGTTTCTCCTATTAACCCATTAAAATGGGAATTTTGTTTATAGATTTTTCTAATATAAAAACAACCTTCTTAGATTGTTTGCTGATATTTTATTTAACATTTTGAATCTGTGCTTATGAATGAAATTAGTTCATGATTATTTTGTCAGGTTTTGACATGCGGCTTTTGTTAGTCTTGTAGAAGGGGCTGGAAGTGTGATCTTACTCTTCTGTATCTCCTGGAGTACAATTCAGGACTCACCAGTAGTCATCTAGGCCTTATGTTTTCTTTTTGAAAATAATTTAAACTATTAACTACTTGGATTCTTGCAGTACAACTGGAATTTTCTAATACTTCTTAAATCAGATTTAGTGAATTTCATTTTTTCCTAGAAATATAACAATTTGTTCAAAGTTCTTAGACTTGTCCTTACATCGTTTATTATATCCCCTTATTTTTCAATGTGTAACAAATATATATATACTAGAGGCCCGATGCATGAAATTCATGCAAGGGCCTTGGCCCCGGCTCCGGCTGCTACCGTAGCCAAGGGCCTCTGCCGCCTCTGCCATGGCATCTGTCCGCTGCGGCTTTGTCCAGAAGGAAGGACATCCAGAAGGACATCTGGTCTAATTAGCATATATATATATTCTCTCTCTCTCTCTCTCTCTCTCTCTCTCTCTCTTTTTACATATACATATATATATATATACCTAATATTTATCTAAATTTTATTAATTCTTCCAACTGCTGATTCATGGGGTTGTTGGTCTTCTCTATTATATATTTGTTTTCTATTTGATTAATTTTTGCACTTATTTGCTCATTATTTCAACTGTGTTTACTATGCTTTTTTTCTAACTTATTAAATTGAACAGTTTGTTATGTTTTAACCTTTTTCATGGTAATAATTAAAGCTATAAAATATCTAGCTGCACAGTATTTATGTTATTCTTCAGTTGTAAATATTCTCAAATTTACATTATGATTCCCTCTTTGGCCTATTAATTATATTAAAAACTTGTATTAAAATTCCCAGTTGTGTGTTATTTTTTAAAATATATTTTATTGATTTTTACAGAGAGGAAGGGAGAGGGATAGAGAGTTAGAAACATCGATCAGCTGCCTCCTGCACACTCCCCACTGGGGATGTGCCCACAACCAAGGTACATGCCCTTGACTGGAATCGAACCTGGGATCCTTGAGTCCGCAGGCCGACGCTCTATCCACTGAGTCAAACCGGTTAGGGCTTGTGTGTTATTTTTCTTACTAATGTCTAATTTAATTGCAAAGTGATACTGAATGTGTTATTCATTAGTCTTCATTGTGTATCATCTAGTCAGTTTTGTGAAGACTCCATGTGTGTTTGAAAACATGTGTTTGAAATTCCATGTTCTCTATAATTACAAGAGAGGTATGCTAATATCTCCTCTATGATGTAGAGTTTGCCTAGTTCAAGTAGCTCTGGAAATTTTAAATATACTTCGAGATAATATTACTAGCAAATAAAATTTTGTAATTGTTACAACTTAATGTGCAAATGAATCTGCTATCATGTAATGAGCCTCTTTATTTCTAGTAATACTTTTTATCTCAACGAGTATTTTTTTCTGATATCAGTATTATTTTGTGGGCACTTGTTTAATATATTTTTTTACATTCTTTTATTTTCTGTATCTTTATTTATTAACAATGTCTCCTCTAAAGGGAATAATGCTAAAATTGATCCAAAATAGCAGTTTTTGTCATTTATTTAATAAGCCTCTTTTGATGCTATTTATTTTTATTACTGATATATTTGGGTTAATTACTATCATCACATTACTTTGCTATTTATTATTTTTATTTCATTTTTATTTCTATCCTTTTTGGATGTGACTGAATTTATTTTCTCCCTTCTTTTTCATTATGTTTTGGAAATTATACTTTTAAAATATCCCTTTAGTGTTTACACTGAATATTTAATCATGCCTACATAAATTTTCTCTCTGGCTGCTTCAAATATCTTTTTAGCATTGGTGTTCTGAAGTTTTATGATGATATGTATAGGCAAGTAATTTTTTTAAATGATTTAGTGGGCTTTCTGAAACTTAGGATGTCTGACTTAAACAACTCTGAAATTATCAGCAACTATCTTTCTAACACTACTTCCTCTTCCACTAATTCTTTCTACACCAATATATCAAATCTCCTCACTCCATCCTCCATGGTTTTTCACATTTATTTAATATGTTCCATCTTGTTATCTCATATTTCTTTTGTATTCATCTTTCTAAGTGTTATTTATTTATTTTTATTATATTTTTAAAACATTTTGTGTACCCCAGTGACCAGACTTTACGTAACTTAATGCATGATTATCCCAATAAATCCTGTACTTATCAATCAGCATGCCTAGTTATTAGAATATTATTGACTATATTCCCTATGCTGTACTTTATATCCCCATGACTATTCTGTAACAACCAATTTGTACTTCTTAATCTCTTCACCTTTTCTGCCCCCTCTCTCACTCTCCTCCCATATTATTTCTGTTGTGCTTGTTCATTTTGTTTGTAGATTCCATTGTTGATAGATAGGTATTTATTGCATTTTATTGTTCATATTTCTGATCTTCATTTATTCTTCTTAAATAAGACCCTTTACATTTCATATAATACTGGTTTGGTGGTGATGAACTCCTTTAGCTTTTTCTTGTCTGTAAAGTTCTTTATCTGACCTTTAATTCTAAATGATAGCTTTGCTGGGTAGAGTAATCTTGCTTATAGGTCCTTGGTATTCATCACTTTGAATATTTCTTGCCACTCCCTCCTGGCCTGCAAAGTTTCTGCTGAGAAATCAGCTGACAGTCGTATGGGCACTCCCTTGTAGGGAGCTTTTCTCTTGCTGCGTTTAAGATTCTCTCTCTCTCTTTTTTTAAATTTAACTTTTGGCATTTTAATTATACGTCTCAATGTGGGTCTCTTTGGGTTCACTTTGTTTGGGACTCTCTGTGCTTCCTGGATTTCTATGTCTGCTTCCTTCACCAAGTTACAGGAATCTTCTGTCATTTTTTCAAATAAGTTTTCTATTTCTTGCTTTCTCTCTTCTCCTTTTGGCACCCCCATGATAATATGTTGGTATGATTGAAGTTGTTCCATAGACTCCTTACACTATCCCTTTTTTTTTTCTTTTTGCTGTTCCGAATGGGTGTTTTTTGCTTCCTTATATTCCATATCACTGACTTGATTCTTAGCTTCATCTACTCAACTGTTGAATCCCTGTAAATTATTCTTTATTTCTTAGTGTAGCCTTCATTTCTAACTGGTTCTTTTTTATGTTGTTGAGGTCCTCACAAAGTTCCTTGAGCATCCTTATAACCAGTGTTTTGAACTCTACATTTAGTAGATTGCTTATCTCCATTTTATTAAGTTCTTTTTCTGGAGTTTTGTTCTATTGTTTCATTTGGGACATGTTTCTTTGCCTCCTCATTTTGGCAGCTCCCCACCCCCGTCTTTCTTTCTATGTATTAGATAAAGATGCTACATCTCCCAGGCTTGGTAGCATGGCCTAATGTAGTAGGTATCCTGTAGGGCCCAGTGGGCTGTATACCCTCCTGTTGTAGTTGAGTCTTAATTGCTGTTGGTATTTGAATAGGAGGGATTTAACCAGGTTGATCAGCTGCAAGACGGTGACTCTTTTATATTCATCCTTAACCACCAATTCTCTCTTCAACTGTTTCAACTATGTCTAATATTCTGATACTTCTATTTATTAAGTACTTAATTTAAATTAATTCTTTTCATTTTTTAAGATTCTATTTGGATCTTTTTCAAATCTACTTGTTCTCTCTCTCCATATACATATATAATGCCCATACATATGTATCTATAGTACATGCATATGTGCAATATATGTATATATGTTCTATATGCTGACCTGACATTCTTTGTTACTAGTTAAATATTTTAAAAATACATACTTTATGTTCTATTCTAAAAATCCTCAAATCTTAAATGTTGCAGGCCTGATTCTTATTCTATAGTTTGTGTTTTCTGGTAGCATTTGCTCTTAGGTCCTTGCTTCTTTTTTTTCTTTGTAATTTTAAGCTGATCTCAATTTCTCTAGATAATTTACCTGTGGGAGTACTTTGAAGGCTGGGAATTGTGTATACCTTTGCCACTCACCTGGAAACACAATCAACTGAAGTTATTTTAAATAAATGATCTGGTATGTTTTTTGGGTTACATAGGTACTATGATTTCAGGAAACAAACCAGTATGGGGACTTGCCTGTGGTTACAAATTAAAAGGGAAATTACTGTTCTCTGTTCCAGTGCCAAATTCAAATTTTGTAAATTTCCTTTCTGTGTCCTATTGTGGCATTAGTTAAGTTTTATTCACCCTTATAATGAAGTCCTTCTAACTTCCAATTTTAGATAGGAAGCTATTAAAACCTTTGTGGTATGTGCTTTATGCTTTCTATTCTGACTTCAGTGTTACTCACTACCTATGCAAATGTAAAGTAAAGGTAACCAGATTCTGTCAATAAGCCCATGTCAGAGCTACCTTTAATACTTGCTTACCTTCAGGAACACAAGCTTCCATTTATTGTTGGCCTCTGCCAATTCCATACTTTCTTCTTAATTCATTATTTTGATAGAGTATCATTTACAGTGTTTGTTCTGCTACTGAAAAAAGGAAGTCTCCTTTGACATTCTAATTGCCAAATCTATTGGCTTCTTTTTTTGTTCTCACCCTTCATGTCTCTTTGAAACATATTCTTCCCCCAAAATGTTTTTTAAACTTTCTGAAACAGTAATTTCTTCTAATTCTTCTTATTAATTACTAGAGGCTCGGTGCATGAAATTCATGCACTTGGGGGTCCCTCAGACTGGCCTGCGCCCTCTCTCAGTCCAGGAGCCGTCAGTCGGAAATCCTTAGCTCTGCTGTGGAGGCAGGAGAGGTTCCCGCCATCACTGCTGCACTCACCAGCCATGAGCCCAGTTTCTGGCTGAGTGGTGCTCCCCCTGTGGAAGCACATTGACCACCAGGTGGCAGCTCCTGCATTGAGCATCTGCCCCCTGGTGGTCAGTGTGTGTCATAGTGAGCATTCATTCTGCCATTCGGTCGATTTGCATATTAGCCTTTTATTAAATAAGATTTTTATTGGGGTGACATTAGTTCACCAAACCAAACAGGCTCAACAAAATATCATCTGCACACCACATCATGCACCTATTGATCAAAGAACAGTCCCTTTCTGTCCCCATTTCTTTCCCCTTTGTCCCCTCCCTCCCCCCATTTTCCTCTGGCTAACACCACACTGTTGTCTATGTCTATGCGTTTTATATGTATAAACTCACATCACAAACTCAGATGCCTTAAGGGGAGTCTTCCCCACTTAGCATAATAAAGAGGTGTGCAGCATATACAGATATTGCTTCCCATAATTTTGGGATTGCTTTGAGAATTAGTGCTAAGGCATATCTCTTAACATTTTTTTGTCTGCTATCCAGAGGCATAAGTCTTACTCATGTGAAATACTCTTTTGTGACAGGGAATGAGGTGGGAAGCCTGTGCTTATGGGGCTCTTTGATAACAGGGAGAAATGAAGTGGTCAAGTGCTCAAGCCAGTTCAAACTCTCGTCAGAGAAGGAAGGGGTGGGGGGAGATACAGATGTAAGAATACTGCAGAAGCCAGGCTTATGTGCAGTAAGGAAGCAGAACTGGCTTAGCTGTAAGGATGTCAGGTGCATACAGAGTTTTTCTTCTTTCTGGAAAATCATATTTGGCTGCTCAGGATCTTTACGTTAGGGAAGAACAGCTGCACCATATAACCTTTCCTCGATGAAACTGTTGGCCTCTCTCCAGAATTCAGGATTCCTCTCCACTCTTCCCTCTCATCACCACACTGTAAAGTGCCCAACATCAAGGGATCTCACTTTTAAAAATAATGAGGGTCTACGGTCAAGTGTATTTTTAATATGATTTATTCTAACTTACTAAGGCCTGTCCTTTTAAGAATAAAGCTGCTCTTTTGTTTTCATTTTTTTGTCTTTTTCTGACAAATGAGTTTCAGAAACAAATGCTCCTAAAATGTCCAAAATCTTGTGCAAAACAGTTTCCTTAAGTCATGTGATAGTGTTACTGGATGTGAGGGTAAGAAGGAGGAATCTTGTCAAAGAACCATATGTCAGGTTCAGTCCCATCACTTCAATAGGAAGACCCCGTTCCAGCAGACCTAGAGTGGGTTGACAGGCTCTCAATGTACATTTTTATCTATTTCAGAGAGGAAGGGAGAGGGAGAGAAAAATGGAAACATCAATGATGAGAGAGAATCATCAGCTGCCTCCTGCATGGGCCTATTGGGATTCAAGACCACAACTTGAGCATGTGCCCTGACTGGGAATTGAACCATGACCTCAGCTCAACCACTGAGTCACACTGGCCAGGTTCAAAGTAATTTTTATTGACTTACATCAAGTTCAGGACTTTACCAAGCCTGGAACATAATTGTCTCCTAATGTCCTCATTTATTTACACTTACCAAACTGAAATGTGGCATCTATGATGAGACTGCAAATGCCTGAAAGGTAGCTGAACACCACAAGTTTGATGTAGGCAGAAGTACTTTGGGAAAACAGGAAGCTCAGCAGATATATGAGGGGGATGGCACTCCAGCCGAACAGCATGACGATCAGCATTGTGTCCAGGAAGTGGTAGTCTGTGAGAAACTCGTCCAGTTGGCAGAACTTGAACACGCCCTGGAATACACAGGATACAGTGATAAAGGCAAGTGAGACCTGGCAAGTGCAAAAATAATTCAAGCTAGAACACTTAGAAAAGGAAATAGCAAGACCTGTCCTTATTTAGCACAGAATACTCATTAATTAGATAATTTTGCCTTAAAAAAAAAAAAAAAAGCCCTACTCACTTCTTCTCCAAGGGCAGTCCAGAGACAAAACCATTGTAATTCCCTTTGGGAAAGTTTTTTAAATTCATAAACAGAATCAGTATCGCTTTCCCCAAATAATCCAAATTCTCAACTTTCCCAGAAAGTAGATTATTTGTCTAAAGAGAAACGATTTCTTTAAATATTTTCCTCCTGACTACATGCCTGACCTATCACTGCTATCCACCTTTAAGCTAGGTCTCCTGGTTCTATTCCACTCCCACACTTCCTCACATCCACTGCAGCAACTCTGAGATTTCTTTCTAAATTTCTTTTTCTGTTGGTACTTTTCCCTTTACAGTGTGAGGTAAGCATTTCACAAACCATTTAAGTGGTTTGCCGGAGGTGGCGGGTTCCAAAGTAGCCAAGGTTATTGTCTCCAGATTCTGTCTCCAGATTCTGTGCCTCGCTGGCACTCTAAATCCCCACTCCCATGTTTTCTCTTACGTTTTTGCTATTACACTTTTTGCTTTTTAATTTGTCTTTCACTCCCCACCCCATAATTCATTGCACAGAGTAATTACATGTAGCAACAATAGGCTTTCCTTAGTATCCATGTCCATCTTTTTTTTAAAATTAAATTTATTGGGGTGACATTGGTTAATATTTTATAGGTATCATGTATCACATTTTTATGAAACATGATCTGTATATTGCATGGTGTGCCCATGATGCAAAGTCAAATCATCTTCCATCACCATATATTTGGCGTCCTTTGCCTTCTATTCCTAAACCCCCTTCCCTCTGGTAACCACCATTCTGTTGTCTGTGCCTATGAGTTTCAGTTTTATATCCCACATCTCAGTGAGATCATATGGTTCTTAGCTTTCTCTGACTTATTTTGCTTAGCATGATATTTTCAAGATCCATCCATTTTGTCGCAAATGGCAGTATTTCGTCTTTTCTTATCGCTGAGTAGTATTCCATATATATCCACCAGAAAGATTTGAAAGCATTTATTCAAAAAGATATATGTACCCCTATATTCACTGCATCCTTATTCATCATGGCCAAGACATGGAAACAACTGAAGTGTTCTTCCATAGATGATTGGATAAAGAAGATGTGGGATTGCTGGGTTATATGGTAGCCACATTTTTAATTTTTGAGGAGCCTCCATACTGGTTTCCACAGTGGCTGTACCAGTTTACATTTCTACTAGCAGTAAATGAGGGCTCCTTTTTCTCCAAAACCGCTCCAACACTTCTTATTACTTGTCTTACTTATAATAGCCATTCTAACAGGTGTGAGTGGTATCTCATTGTAGTTTTGATTTGCATTTATCTAATAGCTAGTGAAGTTGAGCATCTTTGCATATATTTGTTGGCCATTTATATGTCTTCTTGGGAGAGGTGTCTGTTCAGGTTCTCTGCCCATTTTTTAATTGGGTTGTTTGGTGTTGAATTGTATGAGCTCTTTATGTGTTTTGGATATTAACCCCTTGTCAGAGCTGTTGTTTCCAAATATCTTCCTCTATTTTACTGGTTGTCTTTTTGTTTTGTTGGCAGTTTCTTTGTTGTGCGGAAGCTGTTTAGTTTGATATAGTCCCATTCATTCATTTTGCTTTTATCTCCCTTGCCTTTGGGGTCAAATTCATGAAATGTTCTCTAAGACCAAAGCTCATAAATTTAGTACCTACCTTTTCTTCCATGTAATTTATTGTTTCAGATCTTATATTTATGTCTTTTGTTCATTTGAGTAAAAATTTTAACTTTTTTAAAAATGTGATTTTTAGATAGACGTAAAGGGAGAGGGAAAGAGATATAGAAACATCCATGATGAGAAAGAATTATCAATCGGCCACCTAGTGCACACCCCCTACTGGGGCTCGAGCCCGCAACCTGGGCATGTACCCTGGCCAGGTGACCTTTTGGTGCGTGGGATGATGTTCAATCCACTGAGCCACACGGGTAGGCCATTTGAATAAATTTTTGTACATGGAGACAAACTATATTTTACTTTCATTCTTTTGCATGTATCTTTACAATTTCCCCAGCACCATTTATTGAAGAGGCTTTCCTTACTCTATTGTATGTTTTGGCTCCTTGTAAAAAATTATTTGCCGATATACATGTGGTTTTATTTCTGCACTCCCAAATCTGTTACATTGGTTTGTGTATCTGTTTTTCTGCTGTTTGATTATCATTGTCTTTTAGTATAATTTGAAGTCAGGCAGTGTGATACCTCCAGCTTCATTCTTTTTTTCTCAGGATTGCTTTGGCTACTGAGGTCTTTTGTGATTCCATACAAATCTGATGATGTTCTATTTCTTTTAAAAATGGGATTGGGATTTTCATGGGGATTGCATTAAATCTATATATACTGCTTTGGGTAATATGGCCATTTTAACTATGTTGATTTTTTCCAATCCATGAACATGGAATATCTTCCCATTTCATTGTATCTTTTTCAATCTCTTAAAAAATTTTAATATATTTTTATTTATTTCAGAAAGGAAGGGAGTGGAAGAGATAGAAACATAAACGATAACAGAAAATCACTGATTGGCTGCTTCCTGCATGACCCCTACTGGGGATCGAGCCCACAACATGGGCAAGTGCCTTGACCAGGAATTGACCCGTGACTGACCGGTTCATAGGTCAATTCTCAACCACTGAGCCACACGGATCGGGCTTTTTTTGCAATCTCTTTGAATAATGCTTTGTAGGAGATGAGAAGACGGCAGCTGGCAGGACAGCAGTGAGGGAGAGGGTGTGAGTAAGGGAGTGAAAGGGGCGTGTGTGGACGTGTGTGGTGTGTGCGTGTGTGAGTGAGGGGCAGATCTCTCAAGAGTCTCAGGGGCTGGCAGACGGGGCTCTCATGGACGGGGAGCCCCTGCCACTGCTGTGGGCACTCCCCCTGCTGTGGGGCTTGGGCATGGAGCCCATGCCATTTAGAAGGGGAGAGTGGCCTCCACTCGGTACCCAGCCTCAGCTCCACCCAGACTGCCTTGGACACTGCCCGGGACCCTGCAGCCACACAGCCAAAGTCATGCTGCCTCGGTGCAGACCTGCAGACCCCAGGACATCCACCTCCTGGCTGCCGGCTCCTGGACACCGCAGTTGCACCACTCCAGCCCAGAGGCGGCCCGTGACTGCCCCATCGCAGGCCGGCTTCTCAACACTGCAGTCCTGCTGCTCCAGCAACAGACACCAAGAATACTGCTTGCTGGGCCACTGGATCCTGGGCCCATGGATGAGTTGCTGAGTGTGCGCCCCTGCAGGCAAGGGCGCTCGGCTTCAGCTGTAGAACCTGCCGCTACCACTCCAGGGCCGCAGGACCGTGGGCCCCTCAGGAGTTGCTGAGTGCGTGCCCCTGCAGCTGAGGACACAAGGCGCCAGCAGCAGACCCGTGACTCCCCCTCCCGTGCTGCCTCTCTGGTCAAAGTTGTGCTGTTTCAGCCACAGACTCCGAGATTCCCGCATCCCCAGCCGCTGGCTCCTGCCCCCTCTCCACCTTTACCCGCAGTGATTCGCAGAGTGAAATCAACCTGGCCAGTCCCCACTGCCTCATCCACAGACACGGGACACGTGCCTCCCACCATCACAGGCTCCTGGACCCTCGCAGTGATTTGCAGTGACACTACCCCAGCAAGAGTCACATCACCCAGGGCAGAGTCACACTACCTCAGGCCAGAGACCCCTTCCGCTCAGGCCATGGACTCCGGGATCCACGGCGAGTGCAGCCAGTAAGACCTCAGGCAACCCTTTCCACAAGGGCCGGAACCACGAGCACACCACAACTACTTGCACCAGAGGCCGGGGGAGTCACATTGTCAGACAACCCACATGAGACTTCTTTCCCCCCACCATTTAAATTCTTTATTGTTTAAAGTATTAAAGAAGTCTCCTTTTCCCCCCATTGACCTCTCCCCAGCCACTCCCACTCCCCAGCACATGCCCTCACCTCCTACTCTCTGTGTCCATTGGTTATGCCTATATGCACGCATACAAGTCCTTTGGTTGATCTCTTACCTCCTCCCCCTGCCTTCCCTCTTAGGTTGGATGGTCTGTTCCATGCTTCTATGACTGTTTCTATTTTTGTTCATCAGCTTACCTTGTTCATTATATTCCACAAATGAGTGAGATCATGTGATATTTATCTTTCTCCAATTGGCTTGTTTCGCTTAGCATAATGCACTCCAGGTCTATCCATACTGTTGCAAATGGTAAGAGTTCCTTCTTTTTTTACTGCAGCATAGTATTCCATTGTGTAGATGTACCACAGTTTTTAATCAACTCATCTTGGATCCTTTCAAAGAACCAGCTCTTGGTTTTATTGATCCTTTGTATAGTTTTTTTTCATCTCTATGTCATTTATTTCCTCTCTGATCTCTATTATTTCCTTCCTTCTGCTCACTCTGGGCTTTTCTTGTTGCTCTCTTTCTAATTCTTTAAGTTGTAGAGTTAGATAATTTATTACCAGTTTTCCTTGTTTTTGAGGTAGGCCTTTAATGCTATGAACTTCCCTCAGGACTGCTTTTACTGTGTCTCATAGATTTTGGATTGTTGTGTTTTCATTGTCATTTGTTTGCAGAATGATTTTTATTTCTTCTTTGATCTCTTTGGTAACTCCATCATTGTTTAATAACATGATATTTAGCCTCCAAGTATTTGAATTTGTTTGTTTGTTTTTATTGTAGTTTATTTTCTAATATTATGCCATTGTGGTCTGAGAAGATGCTTGATATGATTTCAATGTTTTTGAATTTGAAGAGACTTTGCCTATGTCCTAATATGTGGTCTATCTTTGAAAGTGTCCCATGTGCACTTGAGAAGAATGTATATTCTGTAGCTTTGGGGTGAAATATTCTGAAGATGTCAATTAGTTCCATCTGATCTGGTGAGTCATTTAGGATTGATGTTTCTTTGCTGATTTTTTGTTTAGAAGATTTATCCAGTGGTGTCAATGGGGTATTAAGGTCCCCTAATATGATTTTACTGCTGTTGATCTCTCCCTTGATATCTTCCAGAAGTTTTTTTTTTTTTAATGTATTTGGGTGCTCCTGTGTTGGGTGCATATATGTTCATCAGAGTTATATCCTTGTTGAATTGCTCCCTTTAGTGCTATGTAGTGGCCCTCCTTATCTCTTGTTATGGCCTTTATTTTGAGGTCTATTATGTCAAATATAAGTATTACTACCCAGCTTTTTTTCTCATTTCCATTTGCCAGAAAAATTTTTTCCCATCCCTTCACTATCAGTCTGTGTGAGTCCTTGTTCTGAGGTGGGTCTATTGTAGACAGCAAATACATGGTCATGTTTTCTAACCATTCAGCTTCCCTATGTCTTTTGATTGGAGCAATGAATCCATTTATGTTTAAGGTTATTATTAATAGGTACTTGTTTGTCACAATTTTTATTCTTTATGCCTGTTTTCCTTCTTCCCATTCTATTTCTTCTTTTTACAGCAGTCCCTTTAGCATTTCGTGCATTGCTGGTTTGGTGGTAATGAACTCACTTAGCCCTTTTTTGTCTGTAAAGCTCCTGAATTCACCTTCAATTTTGAATGATGTGTATAGTATTCTTGGCTTCAGTCCCTTGCCTTGCATCACTTTGTATATTTCATTCCATTCCCTTCTGGCCTGATGTGTTTCTGTTGAGAAGTCAGTTGATAGTCTGATCGAAGATCGCTTATAAGTAATTTTCTGTCTCTCTCTGGCAGCCTTTAAGATTCTTACTTTGTCCTTGATGTTTGCCAATTTAATTATAATGTGTCCTGGTGTCAGTCTTTTTGGTTTCATCTTGTTTGGGACTCTGTGTGCTTCTTAGGCTTGTGTGGCTTTTTTTCTTCCCAATATCAGGGAAGTTTTCTGTCATTATTTCTTCAAACCGGTTTCCTATTCCTTGCTCCACTTCCTCCCCTTCTGACACCCCTATTATGTGGATGGGTTTTGTTTGTTTCGTGTTGTCCCAAAGCTCCCTTAGGCTCTCCTCCTGCTTTTAAAGTATTTTTTCTAGTTGCTGCAGTGCTTGGGTGGTTTAAACTACCTTGTCTTTTTGTATGTTTAAATTTTCTCTTTATAAAAAGGACACCAGTCAGATTGAATTGGGACCCACCCTAACTGCTTCATTTTAACTTGAATTTGAAATGCAAATAATAACTATTTGAAAGCCCCAACTTTAAATATAGTTACATTTTTGAAGAACTGGTGTTTAGAACTTAAACATATGAAATTTGGGGAATATAATTTAGCTCATAAAATTATTATGTCCCTGGCTTGGTGGCTCAATCAGATGAAGTGTCATCCCATACACCAAAAGATTGTGGGTTTGATTTCTGGTCAGGGCACATACCTAGTTCGGGGGTTTAATATTCGGTTGGGGTGCATACGGGAGGTAATCCCTTGATGTTTCTGTTTCCTCTCTCTCTCTCTCTCTCTCTCTCTCTCTCTCAGTCTCCCTAGCTCTCTATCTCTTACTTCCTCTCTCTCTAAAATCAATAAGCATATCCTTGGGTGAGGATAAAAAATTATTATGAATTCCAAAGATCTTCTTTCACATGCCTCTTGATTAAAATGTACACACATTTCAATGTGTTTTCTAAGATAATGAGCAAAGATAATTTATCAGCAGAGTTAAGTTTATGTTATAATTGGAGAGTAGCAAATTTCCACAGGGTACCGAAAATAAAAAAGCTCTCAAAAAATCTTTATTTAACACTCACCAGCAGTAGACAGCAGGCAATGAAGAAGATGGTGAGATCCCACAGTAGAGCAGAAAGCCAGTACGCAAGGACATAGACCCCACTCAGAAACTGGATGAGCTTTGCCTTAGTGATTCTCTCAGTCACTGTCAGGAGACAAAAGCCACTGACCAAAAGAGCCATCCCAAAATGTATATTTATGGCCACCTGGTCTCCTTCTGGCAACCTAGAAAATTAGGAACAAAAGTAGGTATATTAAAAAATCAACAGCAGAAAATATAAATTTCTATCAATTGCTATTTTTAATCATACAGATATCATCAACATTGTATAAAAGCATCTACATTAATAAAAGACAAATATGCTAATTGACCGTACCTTCGTCACACCCTAAGCCACGCCTGCCAGCCAATCAGAGCAACTATATGCAAATTAACCCAACCAAGATAGCGGCCGTCAGCCACGGAGCTTGGAGCAAGCAGGTGATGGAGGAAGCCAAGGTTCCTGCCTGCCCTGAGCCAGCTGTGGCCTCCGCTCATGGCAACAAAGTTTCAATTATAGAAGACAAAGAAATCCCAGATACCTGCTTCCAGCCAGCCTCCACTGGGAGCTTGGGTGGCTGGGGGTTGTGGCCAGCCTGCAAACAGCCATCAGCCCCTCACCCAGGCTGGCCACACCCTCATGGGGTGAGGGTTCCTGCTGGGGGGCTTAGCCAGGCTGAAAACGGCCCTCAGCCCCTCACCCAGATTGGCCAGGCACCCCAGCAGGACCCCCCACCCTGAAGGGACTGTGGCCAGCCTGCAAACGGCCCTCAGCCTCTCACCCAGGGTGGCCATACCCTCATGGGGTGAGGGTCCCTGCTGGGGGGCTTGGCCAGCCTGAAAACAGCCATCAGCCACTCACCCAAACTGGCCAGGCACCCCCACAGGACGCCCCTACCCTGAAGGGGCTGTGGCCAGCCTGAAAACGGCCCTCAGCTCCTCACCCAGGCTGGCCAGGCACCCCAGGGCGGACCCCCCACCCTGAAGGGGCTGTGGCCAGCCTGAAAACGGCCCTCAGCCCCTCACCCAGGCTGACCAGGCACCCCAGGGCGGACCCCCCACCCTGAAGGGGCTGTGGCCAGCCTTCAAACAGCCATCAGCCCTTCACCCAGGCTGGCCAGGAACCCCAGGGGGGACCTCCCAACCTGAAGGGGCTGTGGCCAGCCTTCAAACAGCCATCAGCCCTTCACCCAGGCTGGCCAGGCACCCCAGGAAGAACCTCTACCCTGAAGGGGCTGTGGCCAGCCTGAAAACAGCCATCAGCCCCTCACTCAGGCTGGCCAGGCACCCCAGGGGGGGACCCCCACCCTGAAGGGGCTGTGGCCAGCCTGCAAACAGCCGTCAGCCTCACCCAGGCTGGCCACGTACTCCTATATAATAAAAGGGTAATATGCAAATTGACCCTAATAGCAGAATGACTGGGAATGACTGGTCATTATGACACACACTGACCACCAGGGGGCAGATGCTCAATGCAGGAGCTGCCCCCTGGTGGTCAGTGCGCTCCCACAGGGGGAGCTCTGCTCAGCCACAAGCCAGGCTGATGGCTGCCAATACAGCGGTGGTGGTGGGAGCCTCTCCCGCCTCCTCAGCAGCACTAAAGATGTCCGACTGCAGCTTAGGCCTGCTTCCCGCTGGCAAGTGGACATCCCCTGAGGGCTCCTGGGCTGCCAGAGAAATGTCTGACTGCCAGCTTAGGCCCAATCCCCTGGGGAGCGGGCCTAAGCCAGCAGGTGGACATCCCCCGAGGGGTCCCAGACTGCGAGAGGGTACAGGTCGGGCTGAGGGACCCCCCCGAGTGCACAATTTTTGTGCACCGGGCCTCTAGTCTAAGTATAAAATTCTATTCTAATAAAAAGAAAAACATACATTGAACTGTATTTCTTATAAGTAGAGGTTGGCTGAGGTTTATTGAAGACTGTTATGGAAGCATCGGGGCCAGAAGTTGACATGAAAAGAATATTGTCCAGCATTGCCAGGGACAGGGCTGGTGAATGATATGCTTGATTGTTGAACAGACCAGTAAATGTTATTTTATCTTTCTTCACCTCAATGGAAAATGCAACAATGCATAAGTGAATACAATCTTCATTTTCCATCAAATATTTTAGTAGGTCACCTAGTATGAGGACACAATATTGGTCAGTTTGTCCAAAACACAATATATGTTTGGGAAGAAGAACAATAATTTTACTTGGTTATTATCCTTTTCAGTTTCTGATAATAATTATTTCAAACATTTTCCATTCTCCTTAAGCACTTCATTGCCCATAATCTAAATTCCTACTTCACTGAGAAAACACAGGTGACCTGGTATAGACTCTTTACACTTGCTTATCTGTCTTAAATTTATCTATGAGTACTTTTAGTTATAGATTTTATTGCTTATCTTACAGCAGACAAAAACTTCCCGTGAGAAAATGGATAAAAGAAATGAGAAATCACCTATTTTAAGGTATCATATATCTAGGAGAGCAATATACATTTGGGGTCCAAGACCTTGGAAAGAATGAAATGCATTCATTTGATGTGCCTTTTCCTTTTGAGGCATTTTAGATCTGTTAATGGTGGTGGTGTCTTGTGGTAAATCCTTTAGTCCTCAATAGAGCTCATGAAGAGCTATAGCTTAGGAGTAAGACTGAGTAAGAAATAGACCAGTCCTCATAACAATTTCAATCCAGTATCAAATCACTTAAATCCCTGATTGGATTTACACCTGTCCTTAATCTTATTGGCCATCAGAAAGTAAACCTCCTCAGGAGAATATAACCTCATGCAGATTATTTATAACCTTCATACACAATATCTGGTATTCAATAAGAAAATTTCTAGGTATACCAAAAACAGAACCAAGAAAAAGCACAAATAAGAGAAACAGAGCCACAGGTAAACTAGGCATTAGAGATAGAGAATTCACAAGAGAACTAGAGTCCATAGAATGAATAAATGTTGATGTTAGAATTGAAAAACACATATTAATTACAATGAAGAATATATAACTCATAGCATGTTGGATACAAATGAAGAGTAGACAGGAAACTAGAAGATAGGTTGATTTAAAAAAATTAGCCAATCGCACAATACCAAAAAAAAAAAAAAGAAGAAACAGAATGGAAAATAAGAGTGAAAACATTAATTAACAATATTCTCAATGACATGGGAAACCACTATAGATATTCACATATCAAAAGAATAATAAAGTAATACTATGCACAACTCTACACACATAACTTTGACAGTTTAGATGGAATGTCCTACTTTCTCAAAACATAAACTATTGCTTACCTCACCCAGTATAATAGAGACTAATGAATAATTACTAAGGAAACTTAATTTACAAATTAAAAAATTTCCCCCAAATGAATATCCAGGTCTGGATGGTGTTTTCTTTCTTTCCTTTTTTTTTTTTAATGTGATGGCAAGATTTTACTTTGACTTAACGGGTATTAGTACACCCTCCGGGATGTGGAAGGTGGGCAGGCTCTAAAGCACTGCCAGGTCCAGATGTTTTAACTAGAGAATTCTAAAAAATATTTAAGGAAAAATAAACACTAATTATAGACAATATGTTTCAGGAAACAGAGAAGGAGGGAACATTTCTCAATTTATTTTATGAAGCTAGTAATACCCTGATAGAAAAACCATACAAAAGAAGTACAAAAACTAAAATACAGACCAATATCTTTCATGAATATAGGTGTAAATCTCCTTGAAAATATTAGCAAAAATTATTAAGCAATATAAAAAAGAATAAAACACCATGACCAAGTGGGGGTCTACTTTAGAAATGCAAGGCTGGTTCCATATTTAAAATCAATCAATGTCATCCACTGTATTAATAGGCTGAAGAATAAAAATTACATAATAATATCAATCTATGCAGAAAAAAACATTTGAAAAAACTCAGTACTCAACTCATGATAAGAATATGGGAATATTGCTGAAGTTCCTCAACTTTATACAGAACATCTATATAATCCCTACTGCTAGCATTATACTTAATGGTGAAAAACTATATATTTTCCCCCTGAGACTGGGAACAAGGAAAGAATGTCCACTCTCATCACTCTGAGTCAACATCGTGCTTGAGATTCTGTCCAGTGGAATAAAGCATGAAGAGAAAAAAACAGGCATATAGACCATAAATAAAGAAATAACTATTAATTGCAGATGACATAATTGTCCATCTAGAAAAATCTCAAGGAATCAACAAAAAATTCTAGCTTTAATAAGTGAGTTCACCAAGGTTGCAGGATGCAAGATAAATATAAAAACAAATTGCTTTCTATACACTAGAATAAATATATGGACACAAAAATTAAAAATACAATGCCATTTAAGTCTGTTCAAAAAAAGGAAATAGCTATAAATATAAGAAAATGTGCACAGGATTCATTGATGAAAAGTACACCACACTGATGAAAGAAATTTAAAAGATCTAATTCAATGGAGACATATATTATGTGCATAGATTGGAAAACCCATGTTCATTCTCCCAAACTGATATAATCCGTCTTATAAAAATTCCCACAAATTATTTTATAGGTATGGACAAGGTTATTCTAAAATCTGTATGGAAAAAATCAAAGGAACTAAAAACCTTTGAAAAACAGGAATAAAGTAGGAAGAATAGTCTACCATATTTTAAGCACACTATTGGTGAATTAACAGATACATAGATTAATGAGTAGAATAGAGAACCCAAAATAGACCCACACATGCCCCATTCATTTTGGATAAAGGTACAAAATTATTAAATGGATATCCTCACTCAACAAATGTTGCTGGAACAATTGAATGTCCATAGGCACAAAATTTAACCTTGATGCACATCTTATACATTATACTAAAATTAATGTGAAATGGATGATAAACTTAAATGTAAAATATAAAATTATAAAAATTTTAGAAAACTATAAACATTTTTATGAGAAAAGTCTTTATTATTTAGGGCTATGCAGAAATTCAGACTTGACACAAAATACACACTCCATAAAAGAAAAATTTAACAAATTGGACTTCATCAAAATAAAACTTTTTTCTGGAAAACCGATTAAGATGATGAAAATACAGTTGACAGTATAAGAGAAAACATATAAAGATCTCTCATAACTCAACAGTAAAAGAAAACACCATCAATTTTAAAAGAAGCCAAAGAGCCCTGGCCTTGTGGCTCAGTTGGTTGAGTGTTGTCGCGTGCACTGAAAGGCCATCAGTTTCATTCCCCGTCAGGGAACATGAAGAGGTTTCGGGTTCAGTTCCTGGTTGGGGTATGTACAGTAGGCAGCCAATCATTGTTTCTCTCTCACATCTGTTTCCCTCTCTCTTCCTCTTCCTGCCTCTCTCTCTAAAATCAATAAAAACATTTTTTTAAAAGGAGCAAAAAACATGAACAAATATTTCAGATGAAAAATAAACACACGAAAAAGATGCGCATAGTAGGGAAAAGCAAATTAAAACAACAATGAAATATCACTACACACCTACCAGGATGGCTAAAATAAAAATAATGACATGAATGGTGGAAAAGATGCGGGAGATGGAAGAATAGCTTGGGACCACCATTCTATTCTGTAAGGCCTAGAGTCATGTGATACATTGCATTCTGACCAGATCTTGAATAACAAAACAAAATTCATGCTTAATTTCATGGTACTTTGGCACTTTTTTTTACTGGAAGGAACAACTGTCATGTAGGCAACCCACAGCTAAAATGCCTCCACTAATAACATTTTGAGGCCAGTAACCTTAAAGAGTGCATTTCTTGATTCTGAGCTGCCTCTATAAAATTGGTGACTAACAGGAAAAGAATGGAGAGGAAGCCACATATACAGTTAAGACCCTTCTTTACAAAACCAGATCTTCATCTAAGAACAAACTTTTTCTTGATGAGGCTTACCTTGCACTTCCTTAAGTGTGTGGTTGTCAGGCTCTAGCATACTTTTAAGATTTTTTAAGAAAATCAGAGTCAAATTAGAATTCCCAGAAATTGATAAAGGCACAATGGTTTGACCATATTGACTCAAACTCATTAGCCTGGCCTTATCATCATTACTATGTGTAAACATAACAGTCTCTGAGAGAAGGATAAGTGATCCTAGAAGTGCCAGTATCTGCAGCAAAATGAGTTTCCAGTTGCGCCAATTGAATATTGCCCTCTTTATGAACATGGCACAGAACTGCTGGTGGTAGAGGGAACACTGAAGAAAGGAGAAACAGAACATTACAACACTTATAGACCTAAACAGGTCAATCACATTGAAATTAAAGATCAACACTGGAATTTTATGGTAGAGATACATAAAGTTTCTACATACTTGGAATAGAATTCAAACATAGTATGATAATGCACAAGAGTATGTACATCCTTTTGTCTATATGACGTGCACTGACCACCAGGAGGCAGACGCTCAATGCAGGAGCTGCTTCCTGGTGGTCAGGGGTCAACACAATTACACCCATTCATTTCTGTATTGTCTATGGTTGCTTTTTGCCACAATGACAGGGCTGAGTAGTTGCAACAGAGACCATATGGCCCACAGAGCCTTATATATTTATCATCTCCTTACATAAAGTTTTCTAACTTCTGCTATAAGGATTAATTAAGATATTTATGTTCTGGCTTTTGATATAGCATACTTAAAAGTCTCAACAAGATGATTTTCCTCAGTCTTTTTATAGTCAAGAAAACCAAAGTGTTTTATAGGAGGAATGGATAATTAGGAGAATAAAAGAAATGCTTGGCAACTCAAACAAACTTACCACACTGAGAATCATAGTGATTAAATAGAAATTCCTTATGTAATATCAATTACCATTGCAAAAAATTTAAAATATTGTGCATGCTTGATTATTAAGAATTATGCTCACTCCAGCTCATTCTAGCTTCAATGAACTAACAAATTTCTGGATTATCGACTTGAAAAAACAAAAGAATTCTAAAACAGAAAACAAATACAACTTAGAAGTAACTATTAAGATCTTTATCTAGAACACATTCCTCTGCATTGAGAAATTAATTAGGCCATGGTACAGGGTGCTACCTATCTGGTTGGGTCTGCAATGCCTGCGAATTCCACACTCCTTTTGTCCAAGTATTTCAAAATGTATTTCTTGTGCCTCAACCAAATATATATCAGTTTTCTGTAAAGGTCCTTACCCCAGTATTAAACATAACAGCAGGTCTTTCATTCACAGTAGACAAATCTGCTCCCTCATTTCTTGACATATTCCTATTCTGGTTCTTGACTGACACTTCACTCATCTGAGAGAGAGGCTGAGGTTGGGTAGATACAATGTCTGTTTGTGTCTCTTCTGTATTACCGACCCTACATTTAAAAAGTACAAAGTATTACATTTCTACTTTATCCCAATACATCTTGTTTGGAGAATGAGTCACAACACCCAACTTAGAAGATTCCCTGGTTTGCTTGCTGACTGGTAGGGGCACTATATGAAAGCAATATGGTAGAGCAAGTGGTTCCCAGCACCAGTCACAGGACTGCTGCCAGACCATGGGAAGCTAGAAAAACAAGGGCAACACAATGTTTCATTAAGTGGAACTCATTTAAGTTAAAGATTAAGGTCTAACTCCTACTTTGAGAAAGTTAAAATATCTATCTATCTATATATATAAAAGCCTAAGCAACTGAATGACTAAGTGACCGAATGACCAAACGACTGGTCGCTATGATGTGCACTGACCACCAGGAGGCAGACGCTCAATGCAGGAGCTGCTTCCTGGTGGTCAGTGCACTCCCACAATAACCTCCCTTGGCCGGCCAACCTCCCATGGCCCCTCCCCCCAGCCACAGGCCAACTTCCTGCGGCCCCTCCCCCTGGCCAGCCAATCTCCCTCAGCCCCTCCCCCCAGATGGCCACCCCAGTAGCCCAGATCAGGCTGGCCACCCAACCTTCTGCGGTCCCTCCTCCCGGCCAACCTCCCATGGCCCTGATAGGCCCGATCATCGGCCTGATTGCCGGTCCAGCTGAGGGACCCCATCTGTGCACAAATTTATGCACTGGGCCTCTAGATTCTTTATAAAATGATGGTGATGTAAAAGAAATTACATCAGGCCCCTCCCCCTACACTTCTTAAATTTTTAATGTGTGCATCTGAGAGTGTGGTGAGTTTATAAAGGGGACTAAGAGGTGGTCCTTTCCCCACTCAATGTTTTGGTGCTCCCTATGCACTGCTGCTCACCTAAAGAAGACTTCTTCCATGGTAGTGATAGTGACACCAAAGCTATCAATGCCCAGCTCTGTATGTCTCCTTTCCAGATCAGCAAACAGAGCTTCAAACCTAGAGTAAGAATATGATTAAGAATAAGAATGAGGAAGAGGAGGGAGGAGAAAATGCTAGCACCAAATTAGAAGATTTTCTTAGTTATGTATTTTTATTCTAAATTAACATTTTTTCAGCATTGGGGAAAATGTAGATCATTCTTTGCTTCAATGCTCATTATAATTTCATGCCTCTGGTAAATCAAAAAGGTGGGAAAGTTGATTAAAAAAAGAAACTAGCAAATTACTATAGCAAATTGCTTCCCACTCTACTTTGTACTTGGATACACATAATTTTGGTCTTCTAATAAAATATCAAGAGACTCTATCTATGCTAAAACTCTATCAAGTTGACATAGTTGATTTTTCATACACATGTATGCTATGGTCCCTCAGTCAATTACTTAGTAAATCAAGATAGAAAATCAGACTCAAGTTAATAGTGGGAAAAAGACACTCAAAAATAGAAAATGGATCAGGTTCAGTAGATGAAGATGTAGTGAGAACCATGTGATTCAACAGCCAAGGAAATCTGTAGAATCCAAGATAAATGAAACATGGAGACATCAGGGCTTTTAAAGAACAGTTTTCTGTACTTCATATTCAAAGGATCATCTTTTCCAGAAACCTCCAGGTGTTCAAGATCACCTATTATAGTCCCAGTATGAGCAACTGAACCTATCTTTTCATTCTCAGTGTTGAAGAACTCAAATTTCCCTTTTTGGAATATCTATTAAATTTAAGCTTCATATTTGAGCTTACATTGCTTTCCATTCAATTCTATATAGTTTTGCACATTGGTTCTCAGCTGGCACCTTTAAGTTATATAATCAGATATAATCTATCTACATGATAGCCATTCATGTGTTTTAAGTCCATCTCTTTCTATGCTTCATCCTTCCTAATGCATGGCTTTTCCACTAGGATTCACCCATATGTTTTTCTGCTGCTTTTACATTAGTTATGAAATTAATGAGTGCATTGTACAAAATTCAGAAAATGAATGCATATAAAAATAATTACAATATCCTTCATAGATAAGCAGTGTTAATACACGAATATTTTCACATATTTATTAGTTTCTTTTGGCTTTACACAATATATGACAAAATTAGAATTAAACTGTGTGGTACTTTAAAGTGTACTAATAAAGCACAAAGTGGAGAGAATGATCCATCAACAGTTTAGTAAATAAGTAGATACATTATAATATGAATGTATGATACAATAAGATTTAACTAAAATGGGATTTTTATTTATTTTTTAATTCTTTATTGTTGAAAGTGTTACATAGGTCTCCTTTTTCCTCCATTGACTTCTCCACACCCACTCCCACCTCCCATAACATGCCCCCACCCCCCTAATTGTCTGTGTACATTGGTCATGCTTATATGCATGGATACAAGTCCTTTGGTTGATCTCTTACCCCCACCCCTGCCTTCCCTCTAAGGTTTGATGGTCTGTTTTTGTTGTTGTTCTTGTTCTATATCTATAGGGTGTCCCAAAATTCACGCAAGAAGTAATTTTGATAGAAAACACAGGTTTATAATTAAGAATTGTAAATTTTTTATTGATTCATAAAGTATACAGTATAGGGTTATGTATGGAATAGCATATCAGGTAAATGGCCTCCACGGCTTTGCTTGCACATATGCACTCTTTTGTTGAAATTTTCCATGACTGTTTTGCATAAATGTGGCTGAATTTCATTGATACATCGCTCAATTTCCTCCTTCAAGGCATGGGTGGTTGTGGGTTTATTGGCATAAACCTTAGACTTCAAAAAACCCCAAAGAAAAAAGTCCAACGGTGTTAAATCGCATGATCTGGGTGGCCAATTCTGATCACCAAAATGGGAAATTACATGACCAGGAAATGACTCATGCAGTAATTGAATTGTTTCTCAGGCTGTATGGCATGTGGCACCGTCTTGTTGAAATCACATGTCGTCCACATCCATATCTTGCAATTTAGGCACAAAAAACTGGATTATCATGTCGTGATAACGAGCACCATTAACTGTTATTGCCTGAGCAGCTGCATTTTCGAAGAATGATCCCATGATGCCTCCAGCCCAAAATTTGCACCAAACAGTGACACGTTGTGGATGCATTTGTTTCTCAACAATCACTCGTGGATTTTCTGAATCCCAAATGCAACAATTTTGTCGATTAACCAAGCCATCAAGATGAAAATGAGCCTCATTGCTGAAGATGATTTTGTTCAAAAAATCAGCATCCACTTGTTGTTGTTCCATAATCCATTCAACGAACTCTATTCGCTGTGCATGGTCAGTAGAACTTTGAGTCAATTGAACTTTGTAAGCATGAAGATGCAAATCTTTCGTGAGAATACGCTGTAGAGAGCTTCTTGAAATGTCCAATCTTGACCACGGTGCTGAATCGATGTCCCTGGACTCTCAGTAACACTATCACGAACTGCTTCAATGTTTTGTGTTGAACGACTTGTTGAAGGACGGCCAGAGTGTTTAAGATCACTAATTGATCCAGTCTCCCTAAAATTTTTAATTAATCTCTTCACAGTTGATGAAGTTAAATCACTATTCTGACCCTATTGTGCACAAAAATTGCAAACTGTAGCTGCCAAACCTTCATTATTTTTAAAATATTGCTCAATAATGAAAATGCGTTGTTCTTTTGTGTAGTGCTCCATTTTTAATAACCCTGAACTGTCAGCTGTCACGCTATCTTTTTTGTTGTTGTTGGCAACACTTTATGGCACAAATGGCGTAAAATTCAAATCTTGCGTGAATTTTATATTTGTTTATCAGTTTATGTTGTTCATTATATTACACAAATCAGTGAGATCATATGATATTTATCTTTCTCTGACTGGCATATTTCACTTAGCATAATGCTCTCCAGGTCCATCCATGCTGTTGGAAATGGTAAGAATTCCTTCTTTTTTTTTTTTTTTTTACAACAGCATATTATTGCATTGTGTAGATGTACCACTGTGTGTGTGTGTGTGTGTGTGTGTGTGTGTGTGTGTGTGTTTTATCCACTCATCTGCTGATGGGCACTTAGGCTATTTCCAAATCTTAGCTATTGTAGATTGTGTTGCTATGAATATAGGGGTGCATATATCCTTTCTGATTGGTGTTTCTGATTTCTTGGGGTATATTCCTAGAAGTGGGATTACTGGGTCAAATGGAAGTTCCATTTTTAATTTAAAATGGAATTTTTTTCAGTCATCTTACAAATGAAGAAATCCTAAAAGTCTTATCATAGAAAGTGGATGGGGGAAATGCTGATAAGGGGAACAAAACAAGACTCAGAACATTATAATAAGATCTCATTTCTATAAAACTAATTATAGGAGAGGAACCAAGATGGAGGCATAGGTAAACACCTGAACTTGCTGCTGTCCACAATCACGTTAAAACTACAACTGAAAGACAAAACAAATATCATCCAGAACCATGGGAAGGCTGGCTGAGTGGAAATTCTACAACTAGAAGGAAAGAGAAAAGTGCATTGAGTCCTGTAGGAGGTGCAGAGGTGTGGAAATGTGGAGGTAAAGAGGCGCGCGCAAAAGGGGCTGGCAGCTGGGTACGCTGTTGTCTTTTTCAATCAGGAGGGAGATACAAGCTCCTGACTGCTCTGAACTCCAATTCCAGGTGAGAATCTGGGGACCCAGACTCATACAGAGAGAAACTGGACTGTCTGGCATCGACCAGGAACGTGAGGGCGGCTTTCTCACAGAGGTGCTTGCAGTGGTCATTTTTCCTGCACGGGGCTGTGGGACACAGACCCAGGGACCTATCTGGGAGAGGGCCAATGGGCAACCATTGCTGTTTTCTCTGCCCTGGTGATTCCCTGATACCCTGCCCACCCAGTTACAACCCCATCCAAGCTGTGTGCAGCGGCTTTTGCATATGAATGGCCTGGCCTTTCTAAACCTAAAAACCTGTCAAACTGCAACTGCGTCACAGAACCCCAGAGCTTCCAAAAGAAGGCCTAAGGCTTGTCACCAGCCTGCATTGCTTCACAGCTGCACCTCATCTGGGCACCTCCAAACCCCAAACAAAGAAGAGGAATCTGCAGATCTCTCTGTAGCTCCTACTGGGTGGCCTCAGGCAGTGGTTAACTTTGCACCTCCTTGGAGATCCAAGAGCCAGTGTACCCAGTGGTCAGAGTAAGACCATACAGATTACAACTCTTCACATCCATAAGAGACACACTCAGGGGGCAGACTCAGTGAGTGCCAAAACCCCAATGAAGCAAGTCCTGCCCCATAAAGGTGTCTCTAGCACAGAAGTTCTCCAATTGTAGACACAACTGGTCCTCACAGCCAATTGGCCTGGAGGTCAGTTCCTCCCAGTGATACCAACAGCAATCAAGGCTTAACCCTTTGAGTGCCAACCAATATCCTAGGAACTATGCTAAAATTGCCAAGGCATTTTTGCTGATTTTACAGCAGTTTAGGAAAAAAATTATGAATCGCAAGTAAATAAAGTTACATATTCAAAAACTTAAGGAAACCTTTACTACATTTGTTTTCGTCTTTGACATATATTGTTTGCTGATCTACACTAATAAGAGACAAAATGCAAATTGACCGTACCTTCGCTATACCTTATGACACGCCCACAAGCCAATAAGAGCGACTATATGCAAATTAACCCACCAAGATGGCGGTCGGCAGCCACGGAGCTGGAGCAAGCAGAAGGCTTGGTTGCCCCAATGATGGAGGAAGCCAAGCTTCCCGCTTGCCACGTCGGGCTCTGAGCTCCACTCAAAGCAACAAAGTTTCAATTATAGAAGGTAAATAAATCCCAGAATTAAAAAAAAGGGAAAAAGGAGAGGCTGGGAGCTTCCATCGCCAGGGGGGCTTGGCCAGCCTGAAAACAGCCCTCAGCCCCTCACCCAGACTGGCCAAACCTCCATGGGGCGATGGTCCCATGGGGGGGGCTTGACCAGCCTGCAAACAGCTATCAGCCCCTCACCCAGGCTGGCCAGGCACCCCAGTGAGGACCCCCACCCTGAAGGGGGTGTGACCAGCTGCAAACAGCCATCAGCCCCTCACCCAGGCTGACCAGGAACCCCAGTGGGGACCCCCACCCTGAAGGGGGTGTGACCAGCCTGCAAACACCCATCAGCCCCTCACCCAGGCTGGCCAGGCACTCCAGCAGAACCCCCACCCTGATCCGGGATACCCTTCAGGGCAAACCAGCCAGGCCCCACCCATTCACCAGGCCTCTATCCTATATAATAAAAGGGTAATATGCAAACTGACCCTGAGAGCAGAACGACTGGGAATGACTGGTCACTATGATACACACTGACCACCAGGGGGCAGACGCTCAATGCAGGAGCTGCCCCCTGGTGGTCAGTGCGCTCCCACAGAGGGAGCTCTGCTCAGCCACAAGCCAGGCTGATGGCTGCCAGTACAGCAGTGGTGGTGGGAGCCTCTCCCGCCTTCTCAGTAGCGTTAAGGATGTCGGACTGCAGCTTAGGCCTGCTCCCTTCTAGCAAGTGGACATCCCCTGAGGGCTCCCGGGCTGCCAGAGGGATGTCTGACTGCCAACTTAGGCCCAATCCCCCGGGGAGCAGGTGATCATTCCCTGAGGGGTCCCAGACTGCAAGAGGGCACAGGCCAGGCTGAGGGACCCACCCCGCCTTCCGAGTGCACAAATTTTTGTGCATCAGGCCTCTAGTTATAGTATAAAATACTAGTAGAAAAAGTTGCCGATAGCACTCCCGGCACTTTTGGCAAAAGACAGGAGGAGTGCGATTGTGCTCCCCGGCACTCAAAGGGTTAATTACAACAAGACTGTGCACACAGCCCACAAAGAGGTGCACCAAGAGTGTCCACCTCAGGTAATTAGGGAGGCTGAGACACTGGACTTTATAGGACACCTAGCACACAAAGCCACTCTATCAACACAGGGAAGCAGCCAAAATTCGGAAACAAAGAAACAGGTCACAAATGAAAGAAATGGATGAAAGTAAACTACTGGATATAGAGTTCAAAACCACGGTTATAAGGTTACTCAAGAATCTTCTACAAACCTCCAAAAAATATAGTGAGACCCTCAAGGATATGAAAAAGGACCAACTAGAAATTAAGCATACACTGACTGAAATAAAGAATAATATACAGAGATCCAACAGCAGACTAGAGGACCCCAAGAATCAAGGCAAAGATTTGAAATACGAAGAAGCAAAAATCACCCAATCAGAAAAGCAAAAGGAAAAAAGAATCCAAAAATATGAAGACAGTGCAAGGAGCCTCTGGGACAACTTCAAGAGTACCAACATCCAAATTATAGGAGTGCCAGAAGAAGAGAGTGAGTAAGATATTAAAAACCTATTTGAAGAAATAATGACAAAAAACTTCCCCTACCTGGTGAAAGAAATAGACTTACAAGTCCAGGAAGCGCAGAAACTCCAACAAAAGAAATGCAAAGAGGATCACACCAAGACACAACGTAATTAAAATGCCAAGAGCAAAAGACAAAGAGAGAATCTTAAAAGCAGCAAGAGAAAAACAGTTAGTTACCTTCAAGGGAGCTCCCATACGACTGCCAGCTGATTTCTCAACAGGAACTTTGCAGGCCAGAAGGGAGTGGCAAGAAATATTCAAAGTGATGAATAGCAAGAATCTACACCCAAGATTACTCTACCCAGCAAAGCTATCATGTAGAATTGAAGGTCAGATAAGGAGCTTCACAGACAAGAAAGAGCTAAAGTTCATCATCACCAAACCAGTATTGTATGAAATGCTGGAAGGGTATTCTTTAAGAAGAGGAAGAAGAAGAAAAAGGTAAAGATAAAAAATTATGAATAATAAAGTAACAACAAATACATATCTATCAACAAGTGAATCTAAAAATCAAATGCATAAAAAAATCTGATGAGCAGAATAAACTGATGAATGTAATAGAATCAGGGGCATGGAAATGGAACAGACTGACAATTTCAGAGGGTAAGGGGTGTGGGGGGCGGTGTGGGGAGAGATTAGACAAAGATCTTATATGCATGTATGCAGTACTTATGGACATGGACAATAGGGTGTCGAGGGCCTGTGGTGGGGTGGGAACCTGGTGGCGGGGAGCTATGGGGGGGGGGAGAGGCACAGCTGTAATAATCTCAACAATGAAGATTTTTTTAAAAAGGCTAAACAAACAAAAAGAAAAGAACACCCTGGAAGGATTCAGTAGTAGACTAAAAGAAGCTGAGGACTGAATCAGTGAATTAGAAGACAAGGTAGACAAAAACACCCATTCAGAGCAGCAAATGGAAAAAAATTAAAAAGCAGGAGGAGAGTCTACGAGAGCTTTGGGAAACCATGAAACATAACAACATCCACATTATAGGGGTATCAGAAGGAGCAAAATATGAGAAAGGAATAGAGAACTTGTTTAAAGAAATAATTGCAGAAATTTCCCCTAACCTGGTCATGAAAAATCACTCAAGTTCAGTAAACACAGAGAATCCCAATCATGAAGAACCCCAAAATACTAACACTTGGGCACATATTAATTAAAATGGCAAATGTTAAAGACAAAGAATCTTAAAGACTGCAAAGAAGAGACACAGAGTTGCCTACAATGGAGCTCCCATTAGGTTGTCAGCTGACTTCTCAATAGAAATATTTCAGGCCAGAAAGGAATGGCGCAAAGTATACAGGGTAATGACAACCAAGGGACTGAATCCAAGACTGCTCTATCCAGCAAGGCTATCATTCAAAACCTAAGGTGAATAAAGAGTTTTACAGGGGAAAAAAAGGCTAAAAGACTTTATTACCACCAAACCAGCACTGCAAGAAATGCTAAAGGGACTGTTTTAAGAACAAGAAATAGAAAGAGAAGAACACAGGCATAAAGAATAAAAATAAATAAGTACCTATCTATATCCTATATAATAAAAGGGTAATATGCAAACTGAACCTAACAGCAGAACAACTGGGAATGACTGGTCACTATGACACACACTGACCACCAGGGGGCAGACTCTCAATGCAGGAACTGCCCCCTGGTGGTCAGTGTGCTCCCACAAGGGGAGCTCTGCTCATCCACAAGCCAGGCTGACGGCTGCCAGTACAGTGGTGGTGGTGGGAGCTTCTCCTGCCTCCTCAGCAGTGCTAAGGATGTCTGACTGCAGCTTAGGCCTGCTCCCCGCTGGCAAGTGGACATCCCCCGAGGGCTCCCGGGCTGCCAGAGGGATGTCTGACTGCCAGCTTAGGCCCAATCCCCCGGGGAGTGGGCCTAAGCCAGAAGGTGGTCATTCCCCGAGGGGTCCCAGACTGTGAGAGGGCACAGGCTGGGCTGAGGGAACTCCCCCCCCCCCCCCGCCGAGTGCACAAATTTTTGTGCACCGGGCCTCTAGTATATATATAAAAGGCTAAGTGTCCGTCTCTCCGACTGGTAGCTATGATGCACACTGACCACCAGGGGGCAGACACTCAATACAGGAGCTGCTATGACATGCACTGGCCATTTAAAAATAAACGGCACCATGCACCTGACACCAACAAACCAATACTCAGTTTCCCAAGTGGGACACAGTCCCCACCTCCACCTCAGAGTGATAGCCCACCAAATCGCAGCTGATGTTGCCAAGACCCCATGGCGCAAAATGCGGCCCACAGCCCAGCCCAGCCCAGAAATGGTCGCTGTGGGCAGTGGGTAATGATGTCACATAGCAATGGCCGGCTTCCTCTTCCTAGCAACTAGCCTCCTTGGAGTTTCTTCAGCCCAGGAACCCTACTTGCTTTATAGCCAGGTGCAAACATTTTACAGTTTAACCAAATGTCTGTGAAGCATTTTCCCGTGCCTCATCTCATTTGATCCTCACAGAAATCCTACTCCAGATAGGAGACTCAGTAGAATCCTATTTTCTTTTCATTAGCCAGAAAATGGAGATTTAGAAGGTTTAGAAACTTGACCCAACTGAAAAGAAGCAGGAAATGGTGGAACTTGAAAATGACTTCAGGTTTTCTCACTGCGCAGAATATAGTCAAACACTGTGACAGTTAAATATTTTACACTTTGTTCTCCCTGCGTGATCTACAATAATAATCTGTTTCGTGTTGCTATTTACTGCAGTGTTGCTAACAATTACCTGAAAGAGAAGTTGGGGTGCTTCACTGGGCTGGAGAAAGTTTAGCTAAATCAGAAAGCAGGTCTAATTAAGCAAGTTTATTCTATATCTATAAAAGGCTAAGTTGACTCACACATGCGCGATACATATAAAGCTCTCACTGGAGCCAATCACACGTGTGTGTTTTGTCGTGTCATTGTCAATCATGAATTTGGTTGACATTTCTACTATAGAGAAAGGGAAAATAGCGATATTAAAATATTTCTTCTAATTAATTTCCTTTCAATGTTCACAAATCCGTGCACTGGAACACTAACCAATAATAACCTTAAATGTAAATGGCTTAAATGCTCCAATCAAAAGACATAGTGTAGCTGAATGGATGACCCATATGATATCTACAAAAAACCATTTCAGAACAAAGGACTCACACAGAATGAAAGTAAAGGGATGGAAATGAATAAAAATCTAGGGTAGCAATACTCATATCTGACAAAATACACTTCAAAGTGAAGGCCATAACAAGAGATAATGAAGGCCACTTCATAATAGTAAAAGGATTGATAAAGTAAGAAGCTATAACACTAGTAAACATATATGGACCCAATACAAGTGCTTCCAAATGTCTAAAAATACTTTTGGGGGGAGTTCAAGGGGGAGATAAACAGGAATACAATCATAGTAGGGGACTGACATCACTATATAGATCTTCTAGATAAAAAATCAACAAGAAAACAGTGATCCTAAATGATACACTAGATCAGATGGAATTAATTGACATACACAGAACATTTCACCCCAAAGCTATGGAATGTACATTCTTCTCAATGCACATGGGACATTTTTCAAAGATAGAACACATATTAGGACATATGCTAAGTCTCTATAATTCAAAAAGATTGAAATCATATTAAGCATCTTCTCAGATGACAATGGCATGAAATTATAAATCAACTACAATAAAAACACTAAAAAACATTCAAACACATGGAGGCTAAATAACATGCTAGTAAACAATGAATGGGCTACCAAAGAGATCAAAGAAGAAATAGAAAACATCCTGGAAACAAATGAAAATGAACACACAACAACCCAAAATCTATGGAATACATTGAAAGCAGTCCTGAGAGGGAAGTTCATAGCACTAGAGGCCTACCTCAAAAAACAAGAAAAATTAATAATAAACTGTTTAACCCTACAACTTAAATAATTAGAAAAAGAACAACAAGAAAAGCCCAGAGTAAGAAGAAGGAAGGAAATAATAAAGATCAGAGAGGAAATAATGACATAGAAACTAAAAAACAATACAAAAGATCAATAAAACTAAGAGTTTGTTCTTTGAAAAGATTGATGAACCTCTAGCAAGACTCACCAGGAAACAAAGAGTACCCAAATAAACAAAATCAGAAACAAAAGAGGTGAAGTAACAACTGACCTCAGAAATAAAAAGGATGCTTAAAAAATACTATGAACAACTATATTCCAACAAACTGGACAACCTGAACAAAACTGTGAAAAACAGTATGGAGTCTCTGCAAAAAATTAAATATGGAAGTCCCATTTGACCCAGTGATCCCACTGCTAAGAATCCTATATAATAAAGAGGTAATATGCAAATTGACCATCACTCCAACACACAAGATGGCCGCCCCCATGTGGAAACAAAATGGCCGCCACAAGATGGCCAGCAGGGGAGGGCAGTTGGGGGCAATCAGGCCAGCAGGGGAGGGCAGTTGGGGGGACCAGGCCAGCAGGGGAGGGAAGTTGGGGGCAACTGGGCCAGCAGGGGAGGGTAGTTAGGGGCGACCAAGCCTGCAAGGGAGGGCAGTTGGGGGTGACCGGGACAGTACGGAGGGCAGTTAGGTGTGACCAGGCCAGCAGGGGAAGGCAGTTAGGGACAACCAGGCCTGCAGGGGAGGGCAGTTAGGTGTGACCAGGCCTGCAAGGGAGGGCAGTTGGGGGCAACCAGGCCTGCAGGGGAGGGCAGTTGGGGGTGACCAGACCTGCAGGTGAGGACAGTTTGGGGAGACCAGGATGGCAGGGGAGGGCATTAGGGGCAATCGGGCCAGCAGGGGAGCAGTTAGGCATCGATCAGGCTGGCAGAAGAGTGGTTAGGGGGTGATCAGGCTGCCAGGCAGAGGCAGTTACAGGCAATCAGGCAGGCAGGTGAGTGGTTGGGAGCCAGCAGTCCTGGATTGGAGAGGGTATAGGCCTGGCTGAGGGATACACATACACACGCACACTCCCCCCCCCCCCTTGTGCACAAATTTTGTGCACCGGGCCTCTAATATAGCATAAGAAATCAGAAAGTCTATATGCAGCCCTATGTTCATAGCAGTATAATTTATAATATCTGAGATTTGGAAACAGCCCAACTGCCCATTAGCAGATGAATGGATTAAAAAACCATGGTACATCTACACAATGGAACACTAGGCAGCTGTAAAAAAAAAAATAACTCTTACCATTTACAATAGCATAGATCAGTGGTTCTCAACCTTCATAATGTCGCGACCCTTTAATACAGTTCCTCATGTTGTGGTGACCCCCAATTTCATTGTTACAAATTGAACATAATTAAAGCATAGTAATTAATCACAAAAGCAATGTGTAATTATATATGTGTTTTCCGATGGTCTTAGGCAACCCCTGTGAAAGGGACGTTCGACCCCCAAAGGGGTCGTGACCCACAGGTTGAGAACCGCTGACATAGATTGACTTGGAGAGTATTATGCTTAGTGAAATAAGCCAGTCAGAGAAAGAAAAGTATCACATGATATCACTCATATGTGGAATCTAATGACAAAATAAACTGATAAACAAAATAGGTTCAGAGACATGGAAGCATGTAACACACTGTTGAACCTCCTGGGTGGGTGGGAAGAGACCAACCAAAGAACTTGTATGCATATATGCATAACCCACAGACACAGACACTAGAGTAGTAAAGACCTGGGGCGGAGGGTGGGGGACAGGCTAGAAGAGGTCAATGGGGGGGAGGGGGAGTGTACATATGTAAAATTTTCAACAATAAAGATTTAAAAAAATTTTTAAAAGAAAACATATTTGATAAACTTGAGTAAAGCTGCTTTCCTAGTTATGTTTCATGATACAGTATATACAATATCTTATACATATGAATATATATAAAATATATAATATACTTAATATATAAATATTATTTAGATTATATATGTATAATATACTTTGAGGGAAATACAAGAAATATAAAAAGGAAAAGAAACAATGTGTGACCACATAGAGTATACTATTATTAGCATTTGATGTAATTCCTTCTATCTATTACATATATTAACTTTAGATTACTAAGGTATAACATATATAAAGTACTTAATTATAAATGAATATTTACATATGTTCATAACTAGACAACCGACAACCATCCATATAAGATAGAGAACATTTTGTGCATCCCAGAGTTCAATTTTAGCATTCCCCTTTCTACTCAATAACCCACTCCCCTGCATATGTGCATACACACACACCCTACACATCTTATCATTTTAATTTTAGAATCCCATAACCAAAAATGTTAGTTTTATTTCTTCTTGAACTTTATGTAAATGGAATCCTACAGTCTATACTGTTTTGCCCAATATAATGTCTGTGGGATTTATTCATGTTGTGTATACCACTAGTTCATTCTTTCTTATTGTTGAGTAATATTCAACCATTTTCAGCTGTTTGGGGTTTGGAACTATTAGGAAAAAGCATTTTTAAACACTATTTTATATAGACACTAGAGGCCTGTTGCATGAAAAGATTCATGCAATAGGCCTTCCCTTCCCCTGGCTGCCGGCACCGGTTTCCCTCTGGCACCTGGGACCCAGGCCTTCGCTCCGGCCGGAGCCGCCTTCAAGCCTTCGCTCAGCTGCTTCGCGCCTACATATGCAAATTAACTGCCATCTTTGTTGGTGGTTAATTTGCATATCGCTCTGATTAGCCAATGGTGGGCATAGCGAAGGTATGGTCAATTTGCATCTTTGTTTATTATTAGATAGGATATCTTTGATCAACATTCTTTGAGGTACGCACTAGGAATAATTGCTGGGTCATAGTATGCGCACAAATTTAGCTTAGTAGAAATGGTCAAACATTTTCCAAAGCCATTTTACCATTTTACACTTCCCTCAGCAGTGAGAGTCAATTGCCATGTTTACATGTCCTTTCAGTTTTAACCATTCTCATGGCTGTGTGGTGGCAATGTATTCGTCTCTTTTTATTCTTTGAAATGTTGCTTATAGTTCTGGGAAGAATTCTTGACACAGTCTCCTCTTTCATTGCTTCTCTTTGTCAGATTTTTATTAGCCAAACAGGAATCTTATTTCACTTTATGTCATTTTCCCTCTTCACAGAGCCCTCTGAAAGATTCATAGTGTCCTCTTCAATTGGATTCACATAATGAAAACAGAGTCTCTAAGTTTTACATTTTTTCAGTACATTAATTTTCAAAGTAGGCATTTCTTGTGATTCTTTTATTTTCAAATTCAGTATCCTTCCTATAGCTCATTTTTCTTTCATCCTTATGAAAATAGATTGATATTTATTCAGGTAAATAAATGTATATTAGATCAATGCCTGGTAAAAAGTAAGAGCTCAATTACTATTAGCTATCAAAACGGTAGCTGGAATGAAAATCATTAAGAATCTCTGAAATAACTGTGTCCATAGGTATTTCTTTTCTTATAATTCTCCCTGCCTTTTTTTTTTTTTTCGTTTAAAACTCTCCATGTTAGAGAAAAGACATTCTTCCCTAATTTCATGATTTTTATTTTATTTCTAGTGAATCTATCATTCCAAATCTGGATGTATGGTATAGCAATCTACAATTAGTTGTTCACCTCTAAGATCTTCTCTCTCTCTCTCTCTCTCTCTCTCTCTCCTCTACCCTCTCTCTCTTGTCCTCTAGGTCCAAATGGTTGGTAGGGGATATGATTAACATCATCTGCTTCCAAATAGTTTAATTTCCTTTTTTATCTTTAAGAATTCCATGTGTCCACATGAGTGAGGCTAGGTGGGGAGTGTGATAAGTTTAAGAAGTGCTTTGCCTTAATCACCAGAGAAATTCTGCAGCTTCACATGAATCACAACCATCATGATGGCCCAAAGCTCCCACCTGGTTCCTGGTTCTCTAGGGATACATATCTAGATTTTTATTCCCAATTCTCTATGATGCTTTATTCTTTCATTCCTGCTTATGATGAGGGTCTGGGTTCTCTTCCACTACTTGATCCCATTGTTCCATGCTACTGCTTTTCAATAACTTTCAGATTGCTAAATAAAAAGTTAAAATCCATTCATCTAATGATGGGCACTTGGGCTATTTCTAGCTCTTAACTATGTAGATAAGTGGATAATAAAGATGTACATTTACATAATGGAATACTATGAAGCTATAAAAAAGGAGGAACTCTTACCATTTGCAACAGCATGGAGGGACCTGGAGATCATTATGCTAAGCAAAAAGAACTAATCAGGGAAAGACATGATCTCACTTATATGTGGAATCTAATGAACAAAATAAACTGATGAACAAAATAGATCCAGAGACATGGAAGCATGAGCAATAGCCTAACAAATCTCAAAAGGAAGAACCAAAGAACTTGTATATATGTGCATAACCCATGGACACAACAATAGTGCAAACTGTAATACTTTTTCAAAAATTTATTTTCTTTATTATTTTTTAAATTTATTTTTATTATTGAAAGTCTTACAGATGTTGCCTTTGTTTAGTGTGTTTTTTTCCCATTGACCCGCCACCATCCTGCACCCACCTCTCCCAGGCCTTCACCACGCCATTGTCTCTGTCCATGATTATGCATATATGCATATAAGTTCCCCAATTAATTTCTCTCTTCCAGCCCCACACCCCCAACTTTCCTCTGAAATTTTTCAGTCTGTTCCATGCTTGTATGTCTCTGGTTCTATTTTATTCATCAGTTTATTTTGTTCATTCGACTTATTTTGTTCACATATGATTGAGATCATGTGGTACTTATCTTTCTCTGACCTGCTTATTTAACAATAAAAGTAATTTTGTTTAAAAAAAGCAATTTCTATAGCATCTTGCACATACTTTTAAATGGAGTTCACTGAATGTAATGTGATCTTTAAAAAATTATATTACATTAAGAATTGAAAGAAAAAATAGTTAAAATGGTTTCTTTTCCTTTTTTAATCTTTTTGATACATTCCTCTTTTTCTTAGAAAAGGAGACAGAAAGTCTTTCATATTCTTCTTGATTATGACAACTGGCTTGACTCTAGGAAAAACCAAAGCAAGTACTTATTTGTATGTGACAAGAAATAAAGATAAGTCCTCTGACAGTCACTGATGAGTACTCTTAGTTTTCATTTCAAATGTTTAGGATGGTTACCTCAGTAAAGTTTTTATTCTTTTTAAAAATATTTTTTTATTGATTTCAGAGAGAGGAAGGGAGAAGAAGTGATAGAAACATCAATAATGAGAGAGAATCATTGATCTGCTGCCTCTTGCATGCCCCCTAAGGGGAACTGAGCCTACAACCTGTGCATATGCCTTGACCAGGAATCAAACCCTGACTTCCTGATTCTTGGGTTGACACTCAACCACTGAGCAACACCAGCTGGGCATGTTTTTATTTATTTATTTATTTTTTAAAATATATTTTATTGATTTGTTACAGAGAGGAAGGGAGAGGGATAGAGAGTTAGAAACATCGATGAGAGAGAAACATCGATCAGCTGCCTCCTGCACACTCCCTGCCAGGGATGTGCCCGCAACCAAGGTACATGCCCTTGACTGGAATCGAACCTGGGACCCTTCAGTCCGCAGGCCGATGCTCTATCCACTGAGCCAAACCGGTTAAGGCTGTTTTTATTTTTTGTGACTCACCTTGAAGAGTAATAACTTGGCTAACTAATGCAGTAAAACTGCCTCTTTCCTCTAGTTTCTTGTCACCTTGACTTCAAGGGCCACCAGTATAAGCACTTTTTCTCTCATTATCGAGAACTTTCTGTTCACGCTTCTGGGGGGATGGACTTGTGGTCTATCTGCCACCGCCCACCCTTGATCCTAATTGTATCCCCTACAGGGGAGGGTGGGGGGGGAACCAGTTTGACGCCAAGCATTGTTTTTTTTTTTTCTTTTTTTTTTTGTTTATTGGCATTCACCCGCCCCTCCCGCCTATTTTTCCTCCCCCCTTCTTTTTTTATTCCCTCCCACCCACCCCATAACTCAACAAACCCACACCAACCGCACCCCCCACCCCTCCCCCCTATAAAAAAAAAAAAAAACCCCCCCCCCCCCCCCCTTATTCCCCCTTGTCTCCTTTTTCCTTTCTCCTCCCTCTCTCTTCTGTGTGTTTTTTTTTTTTTTCTTTTTTTTTTTTTTGTTATTTTTTTCTTTTATGGCGCCCCCCGCAATCCGCAAGCGGGGGGGCCCCACCCTCGCCGCCCCCCGCCCCCCCCCCCCCCCC
>NW_005871400.1:264080-288702 GCF_000147115.1 Myotis lucifugus | reverse complement strand
TCAACATTACAGTGAGGTGCCTTCACTATGACTATATGGTATCCCACACCTGAGGAAATCCATTACAAAAAAATCTTGTTACTTCCCTTATTCTAGTGAGAATCCACTGGATTTTCATGACTTGGATGAGCAAGAATAAGGTATAGCATGCCACAATTCAATCTGATTACAAGTCTAAAAAGTCTAATAAATGCTTCTATTTTAACTTTATTAATTTTCTTACAGACCAATAGATGAGAGATAGAAATAAAAGCTTCTGTTATCTGGCCTCTTGTATTATATACACTGAACTCTGAGAAGACAAGATTTATATTCATTAAACACATATTTATTGGGTGCCTATTATGTGCAAGTAAGTAAATAAATCAGTTAAAACTTCTATCCTTCAGAGACCTGAGAAATATTTCCAGAGTATTCTGCACTTTTACTAGGCACACTGCACAAGCCTTCCAGAATCTGGGGATGGGTAGTGACAAAAATCCCTCCAGCGTTCTCCAGGACTTTGTAGAAAACATTGCACAGCATTCTGATAGCCCAGGGTATGACAAAAAGGCTGGAGAAGTAGCTGTGGGATTCATTAGTCTTTCACTGCAATGGCCCTTCAAAGGTTTGGGAGAGGGTAGTAGGGTAGAGAGAAACCCTTTAAGGTAAAATACTGCAGGGATGGATAACAAAGAGGATGTGTCAGATAAAAAGACAACTGGGAACTAGACTGTAACTTAAAGTGATCTCTATAATCTCATTCATGCACCGATCCCAACCTCTGTTAAGAGCAAAATCCTAATCCCATTCTTAAAATGTTTGAAGACAGCTATGATCTGAATCTAAATACAGTAGGTCCTCGGGTTACGTCAGAGACCCGTTCCTACGGCGCGATGTAACGCAATTTTCCCTGTAAGTTGGAACCCACCTGCATAAGCACCTACGTCACTCACATGGAACACATACTCAGCAGTAATGAAGTGAAACAGTAAAAAAATTTTAAAAGAAAGATAACAATTCCTGACCTTTACTTGTGGTAAATAAATAATAAAAAACATAAAGTACATATGTACATATGTCGAAATGACGGAACTTTTTTTTTATAAATAAACTAGAGGCCCAGCACACAAAATCATGCACATGTACCTCTCTACTGCTTGCCAACCCGCCCGCCACTGCGAGCCACCCTGCCCACTCACTGAGCTGCATGCTGCCCCACTCGCCACCGTGAGCCGCTGCTCGCAGGCCAGGGGTGGGGAGGGACCAAGAGGTGTTCAATGCACCTCATGGCCACTGGTCAAGCAGTCGTTTTGGTCGTTATGCTTATGGCCCACGGCCTTTTATTATATAGGATGGGAGATGGTGACGTAACCACGAAATGATGTACGTCGAGTCCGACATAACCCGAGGACTGTCTGTAAAGTTGTAACACATTCCAATATTTGTTCAAAATTAAGCAACACATTTTGAACAACCAAAGGGTCAAAGAAGATATCAAATTAGAAAATATCTTGAGCCAGGTTTAAATAAAAATACAACATACCGCCCGGCCAGTGTGGCTCAGTGGTTGAGTGTGGACCTATGAACCAGGAGGTCACAGTTCGACTCCTGGTCAGGGCACATGCCTGGGTTGCAGGCTCAATCCCCAGTATGGGATGTGCAGGGGGCAACCAATTAATTATTCTCTCTCATTATTGATGTTTCTCTCTCTCTCCCTTCCTCTCTGAAATCAATAAAAATATATTTACCAAAATTTAAGGGATGCTGCAAAGCAGTACTAAGATGAACGTTTATGATGATAAACCTCAACATTAAAAAGAAGAGAGATCTCTAATAAGCAACCTAAGTTTATACCTCAAGGAACTGGAAAAAGAACAGACTAATTGCAAAGTTACCAGAGGAATAAAATAGTAAAGAATATGCCATAAATAAATGAAATAGAGAATATAAAAACAATAGAAAAAATTTATGAAACTTATTTTTCCCATGTTTTTATTTGAATTTATTAGGGTGACATTGGTTAATATAATTATATAGGTTTCAGTTCTACACTATATCATCTGTATATTCTGTTGTATGTTTACCACCCCAAGTTAAGTCTCCCTCCATCACCATTTATCCTCCCTTTACCTTTTCTACCTGTGCTCACATACCCTTCACCATAGTGCTATCTCTGTCCATGAGTTTTTCTTTTTAAGGGTTGGTGGTTTAAAAACATAAAAACATAAATAAATAAATAAATAAATAAATAAATAGTTAGCTATAGTAGTAAGAAAAAGACTTAAATATAAAATCAGAAATTATGAGACATTACAATTAATATCATAGAAGTAAAAAGGATCACCAGAGAGTTCTATGAATAAGTATATGGCAACAAATTGGATAATCTAGTAAAATTGGTAAATTCCTAGAAACACACAATCTACCAAGATTAAATCATGAAACGACAGTCTAAACATAACTATCACTAGTAAGGAGACTAAATCAATCATCAAAATCTCCTGAAAAGGAAATGCCAGAAGCAGATAATTTCACTGAGGAACTTTACTAAACATTTAAAAGAGAATTAATGACAATTCTTTATAATTCAAAAAACATTGACGAGTACAGTACAATTCTATACTCACTTTATGAGGCCAACATTGCCCTGATAACCAACTCAGAGAAAGACAGCACAAGAAAAGAAAACTGCAGGCCAATAACACTGATAGACATAGATGTAAACATCATTAACAAAATATGAGCACACTGAATCCAAGAACACATTAAAACAAAAATACCATAATCTGTGGGATTTATTCCTGATATACAAACATGGTTCAACATGTACAAATCAATAAAAGAAACACATGTACAGTATAAAAGAAAAAATCACATGATCATCTCTATAGGTGCAGAAAAAGCACTTGACAAAATGTAATACCCTTTCATAATAAAAACTCTCAATAAATCTGATATCGAAGCAATGTAACTCAACATAATAAATGCCATATAAGACAAACTGACTTCTAATATCATACTCTATGGTGAAGAACTAAAAGCTTTTCCTCTAAGATCAGGAATAAGACAAGGGTAACCACTCTCACCATTTCTATTCAACAAATCCTGAAAGTTCTATTCGAGTAATTAAGCAAGAAAAATAATGGTACCCAAATCAGAAAGAGAAAAAATATCTTTGTTTACAGATGACATGATGATATATATAAGCAACCCTAAAGACTCCACAAAAAACACACACAAAATTGTTACAGCTAATATAATTCAGCAAGAGGTAGAATAAAAAAATCATCAAGAAATCATACAAAAATATACAAAAATAGCCCTAGCTGGTTTCTCTCAGTGGATAGAGCGTCGGCCTGTGGACTGAAGGGTCCCAGGTTCAATTCCGGTCAAGGGCATGTACCTGGGTTGCGGGCACATCCCCAGTAGGAGATGTGCAGGAGGCAGCTGATTGATGTTTCTCTCTCATCGATGTTTCTAACTCTCTATCTCTCTCCCTTCCTCTCTGTAAAAAAATCAATAAAATATAAAAAAAAAGAAAATTAAGAAAATAATCTCACAATAGCATTAAAAAAAGAATAAAGAATTAAGCTTAAGTAAGGAGGTGAAATATTTGTACACTGAAAACTAAAATTCATTGATATAAATCATTAATAAAAAAATTAATAAAGACACAAACAAATGGGAAAATATTCTGTGTTCATGAATTAATACTGCTAAAATGTCAATAGTACCTTAACTGATCTACAGAATTAATGTAATCCCTATCAATGCAATCCCAATGGCACTTATAGAAACAGAAGATCATCCTAACATTAATTGAAAACACAAAAGACCCTGAGTAACCAAAAATTTTTTTCAAGAAAGAACAAACCTGGAAGCATCACACTTTCTGACTTCAAATATATTATAAATCAACAGTAATTAAAACAGTATGGTACTGGAATAAAATTAGGAAAAAAATAGATCAATGTAATACATAGAGAGTCCAGAAATAAACCAACACATATATAGTCAATTGTTCAACAAGGTGCCAAGAATACACGATAGAGAAAAGATAAATCAACAGTAATTAAAACAGTATGGTACTGGAATAAAATTAGGAAAAAATAGATCAATGTAATACATAGAGAGTCCAGAAATAAACCAACACATATATAGTCAATTGTTCAACAAGGTGCCAAGAATACACGATAGAGAAAAGACGCAGGCCAGGGGTGGGGAGGGACCAAGAGGTGTTCACCTACCAAAGACTGAATATGGGCCCATATTTGACATCACACACAAAAATTTTATATCATTGCAAAAAATACAATCAAAGTGTATTTAAGACTTAAGCATAAGACTTGACCCTACAAAATTCCTAAAAGTAAACATTGGGTAAAAGCTTCTTTACATTGGTCTCGGCAAAAATTTTTTTGGATATAACACCAAAAGTACAGGTAACAACAGCAAAAATAGACAAGTAGGGTTACATCAACCTAATAACCCTCTGCACCACAAAGGAAACAATCAATAAAATGGAAAGGCAAACCTATGGAATGAGAAAAAGTATTTGCAGAGACTATAACAAGTAAATGATTAATTTCTAAAATATATAAGGAATCCCAACTCAGTAGTAAACTTAATAGCAAAAAGACCTAATATCCTGATTTTAAAATGCGTTAAAGATTTGAATAAACATTTCTCAAAGACACAGAAATGGTCATGAGGTATATGAAAAGATGCTCAACATGCCCTAACCAGTTTGGCTCAGTGGATAGAGCGTCGGCCTGTGGACTGAAGGGTCCCAGGTTCGATTCCGGTCAAGGCATGTACCTTGGTTGCAGGCACATCCCCAGTAGGGAGTGTGCAGGAGGCAGCTGATTGATGTCTCTCTCTCATTGATGTTTCTAACTCTCTATCCCTCTCCCTTCCTCTCTGTAAAAAATCAATAAAATATATTTTAAAAAAAAGAAAAGATGCTCAACATTACCAATCAAAACCACAATGAGCTATCACCCCACACCCATTAGGACAACTATTAAAAAACAAAAACAACAACAAGTGTTGGGGAAGATGTGAGAAAACTGGAACCTTTGTACACTGTTGGTGGGAATGCAAAATGGTGTAGCTACTGTAGAAAACAGTATGGAGGTTCCTCAAAATTTAAAACTAGTCAGTCAGAGAAAGACAAATACCATGTGGTTTCACTTATATGTAGAATCCAGGGGTCCTCAAACTTTTTAAACAGGGGGCCAGTTCAAAACAAAACAAACAGAAACAGACTCATAGAAACAGAAACCAAAGGGATGGTTACCAGAGGGAGTTGGTAGGGGATGGTTGAAAGAGGAATGGGAATATAGTCAATAATCTATCTCTATATAAGCCTACTATGCAAAGTGTCCCCTCTGGAGTTAGACCAGGAAACAGGGAGTTTGATCGCTCGCTATGATGTGCACTGACCACCAGGGGGTGGCACAGAACAAAGGAAGGCCCCGGCTGGCAGCCGGAAGGCCCTAATGGACCCTGATCGCCAGCCAGGCCTAGGGACCCTACCTGTGCACAAATTTCATGCACCAGGCCTCTAGTATTGCAGTAAGTTTACAAGATGACAGATGATTACCAGAATTAGTTGGCTGATCATAATGCAGGGTATAAAAATGTCCAGTCACTATACTGTACAAAAACTAATACAACCAATATAAGGTTGTATAACAACTATGCTTAAATAAAATAATAAATTTTGCAAACCAAAATAATGTCACCGCAATAAATTCAGTAAAATAAATTTAAAAACCAGAACTACAAAATGATCCAGCAATTCCACTTCTGGGCATTTATCTGAGGAAAACAAAAAACACTAACTTGAAAAGTCATAGATCCACTTTGAATTGATTTTTGTGTCTGGTGTAAGATAGTGTTCTAACTGCATATGGCTGTCCAAGTTTCCTAACATCATTTATTGAATTGACTGTCCTTTTCTCATTACATATTCTTGAGTTTTTTGTCATAAATTAATTCACCATATATTTGTGGGATTATTTCTGGGTTCTCTTCTGTTCCATTGATCTATGTGTCTGTTCTTACACCAGTAAAACTTTTCTGATACACAGGTGACAAGATTTTTGCACAAAATCCACAAAAATACTATCAGACCTAATATGTGAATAAACAAGTTCATAGGATACAAGATCAATATAGAAGTCATTATATATCTAAATATTAGAAAAGACACAATTATAAAATGAATTTAAATATGTAATATTATTTACATAAAATTAAAAACAAAAATAGCTTGGAATAAAACTAATGAAAGACCTTCACAGTAAACACAACAAAATACAGCCCAAAATGATTAAATGGATGGACCCTAAATAAAGAAAGAAAATTATACGATGTTCATATATGAAAAGAGTCAATATTATTAAAATGAACAGTCTTCTCAAAATGGTATAAAGATTCATAGCAATCACAATCAATATTCTTCCAGGTTTTTTTTGTAGAATTCGACAAAATGACCCTAAAATTCATATGGAACTAAAAAGGGACTAAAACAGGGGGGACTAATTTTGGAAAAAAAAAGTTAGTGGATTTATATTACCTGTTTTCAAGACTTACTACAAAGACACAGTATTCATGACTATGATATTTGTAGAAAGACAGACATAGGTCAATGAAAGAATAGAAAATCCAAAAGTAGACCAACATATAAAGAATCAACTGATTTTCATCAAAAGTGCCAATTCAACAGAAAAAAAAAGTTAAATGTATTCTGGATATTAACATGGAAAAATCAACATCAACAACTTATCTAACACCATTCACACAAAAACTAACTTGAAATAGGTCATAAACTTTTAGAAGCTAGAACCATAAAAAATCCAGAAGAAATATAAGAGAATATATTTGCAACCTTTACATAAGCAAAGGTTTCCTTAAAAGCATGGACCAAAATAAGGAAAATAATTGATAAACTGGGCTTTCCAAATTTAAAAATTTATGCTCAATAAAAGATACTAGCAAAAAAATAAATAGACAAGAAACGCATTTGAGAAATATTCACAATACATATATCTGACAAAGGACTTCTAGAATATGTGAACTGCAAATTAACAACAAAAAAGATACAAAACCAAAATTTATATTTCACAGAGTAAATTGTACAAAAAACCAATTTGTACATGAAAATGTACTAAATATAATTATTCCTAAGAAAATGAAAATTAAAGTAATAGATATTGTTTCACATTCTCTAGATCAGCTAAAATCCAAATACAATACCAAAATATTGGTATGGATGTAGAGCAAATTGATTTCTCAAACATGCTGGTAGTTGTAAAATAATACAAGCACTTTGGAGACTCTTTTGGCCGAATGTACACTTAATAATTGACCAAGTAACTACAATTCTATGTATTTTCACCCAAGATAAATTTTTATCCAACAGAGATTTTTACAAGCAAGTTTACAACATATTTATTCATGATATTTGGAAATTAGAAATGACCTAAAACAACCTAAAAATCCATGAAGAGTAGAACATGTGTACTACTGATACATGCAGCAACAAAGATTAATCTCAAACTACTGTGCTGAGGTAAAGAAACCAGAAACAAGAAATTATTGTGTATGACTCATTTCTGTTATTTTCAAGAACAGGCAAAATTAATGTATGGTAATAAAAATGATAAGGCAATTGCCTCTGGGAAAGGAATTGATGGAAAGAGGTTAAAGGGAATTTTCTGGGGTCATAGAAATACTCTGTATCTTGCTTTACTTGGAGTCAAATGGGCAGATACAATTGTAAAACCTCAGCAAACTGAGCATGGAATATCTACTCACTGTACTCAACTAAATTACATAAATTAGACTTCAACTAAAATTTTTTCCTTGACAATTTTTCCTCTATAGAGGGGAGACAGATAATAAACAAGGTAAATGAATAAATTATATATTCTATTAAGCTAGTGCTTCAGGGAAAAATGGAAAGAAATATGAAAATTTGGAGATAAGGTGCTGAAATTTTATTTAGCGGGCCAAAGAAAACTGATGGATAGATAATTTTAAATAATTACCTAAAAGAGGTAAGGAAGCTATTAAGACATATTTGGCATTTTTATGTTTAGAAAAAGTCTTCTCAAAATTAGAACAAAATATTCTGCACATACAGAACAATTTTATACTGATTTAAACAAGGAGTAGATATTTATTCCCTACATTTTTCATAGAATTCATGAATATATCTATCTATTCATCATCCATCTACTGTCTGACTATCATCTATCATCTATCTATGTATTGAGATATCTAGCTCACTAAAGGCCCAACTGTAGTTGGGCAAATTACAATTTATATGGATGTCATATGAAAGAAATAAACATGAAATCTGGACAATGCAATTGTTTTGAAAAATTGAAATATGACCATTATTTCAAAGGGCTCATAGTTGAACCCAATTAAAAGAATAGAGGGAATCACTGAAGTGATTGGTAGATGTAAAACACACACAAAAACTATGTTAAATAATATTATTAAGATATCAATATCCATAAAAGCTATGTTAGAATAATATTAAGACATCAATATCAAAAGAATGATTAAAGGGAGAGAGACCATATATGTTTTTGAGGAAAAGTGAAGAGCCACAGCATCGTAAGGATCCCTTCACCATGATGGCAATGCGGTCACCCAGGATGTCAGCTTCCTCCATGTAGTGGGTGGTCAGTAAGATGGTGCGGCCCTGTTTATACTGCTGAAGGAGGTCCCTGGTGGCCCTTCGCGAGGCAGGGTCCATGCCAGCTGTGGGCTCATCAAGTATCACCACCTAGAGAGCAGAAGAAGAACTCCATGACCACGTTAAACACGACAGATTAGTGCACTGGGGTCTTTCCAGTCACTTGTCCAACTGAGCTAAGATGATAAGCTTAGACTAAAACCGAATTAGGAATGCTGGACTGATTCCAAACCTATGACCGTTTTATTCCAACAAGGTTGATAATGTAAGCACATCTAGGATTTGGGAGGCTCCTTTTAGAGTGTTAGGTACATAGAAGCACATGGGTTTGTGTCAGCTTATTTTTTTTAGACATGCTTCAGTGGGGATCCATTTTTAGCTTTTATTTTACTTTTACCTTGGAGTCCCCTATAAGTGCTATAATGACGGAGAGTTTGCGCTTCATTCCTCCACTCAGTGATGCTGAAAATGCATTTCGCTTTTCAATCAGGTTAAAAGCAGACAGCATACGGTCAATTTCTATAGGGTACATCTTTCGAGGGACTCCTTTAATCTAGAAAGAGAAGGCAGACTTCATCGTCAGAAACATGTTTCACCAGCTCTTTTCTTACATCATCTACACAGTGTCTTCTTCCCTTTGCGTCTCTTTATGTTTAAAGAAGAATTCACCAAAAATAAGTTTTTGAAAGAAAGTTCAAAGAATAAGGATATTGATAGTAGGTACTCTATCTTAAGTACAGGAATAGAGTGGAAATAAAGCAACATGTCTTTGGTTACCATGCAATAGAAATAAAGGTGTTCTGATACTGTCAAGTAATTAAACAACAAGTCCTGCTGGGGACACAGGCCCAAGCTTTTCCTGATCTGGACCATCTGCTTTGAGATGGCAAATCCATTAACATAGGCCTCTCCACTGGTAGCAGGATAGAGACCTAGAATCAAGCAGAAGACATACGGAAGCTTAGTTTTCATGAGGGAACAGGACAACAAACTGTTCATTAGCACCTGAACTTCAAAATATACTTGTAGATTACTCATTAGAATTAGTAATATCTCAGCACCTCACAGTTGTTAGAATGGCTATTATCAATAAGACAAGAAATAATAAATGTTGGAGAGGATGTGAAGAAAAGAGAACCTTCGTACACTGCTGGTGGGTATAGTCATTCTGAAAAACCAGTATGGAGGTTTCTAAAAAAATTAAGACTAGAGCTACCATATGACCCAGCAAGCTTTTTACCAAGTATCTACCTGAAAATTCTGAAAACAATTATTCATAAATAGAGATTACATATGTTCGTTGCAGCATTATTTACAATAGACAACACATGGACACAACTCAAGAGTTCTTCAGCGGATGATTAAAGAAGAGTGATACATATATATAAATAAAAACATGTAACACAAATAGTGGCTGATTTGGGTGACATTGGTTGCCAGAGGGAAGGGATGGGGAAGAAGGGGGTCTTAATATAAGGTGACAGGAGAAGATTTGACTCTGGGTGGTGGGCACACAGAGCAACATACAGGTCTTGTAACATAGAAACCCATACATGAAGCCCATATGTTCATGTTGACAAATGTCACTCCAATCAATAAGTAAAATAAAAACATGGAACATTACCATTTACCACAACATGGATAGACCTAGAGAATATCGTGCTAAGTGAAGTAAATCAGATGGAAAAGGATAAGAACTATATGACTTCAGTCATATGTGGGACATAAAACAAAAAGCAACAAACAAACATAGATACGGACAACAAAATGACGGGTAGGGGAGTGAGGAAAGGATGAAGAGGGTAAAGGAAATAAATACAAGATGATGGCAGGAGACTAGACTGTAGGTGGTGAGCACACATCCGAGTATACACATGTATTACAAAGTTGTACACCTGCAATGTGTTATTAAACAACACTAGCCTGATACATTTAATGAAAAATAAACTAATACTGAAGCCCTACTGAGCTTTAAAAAAATGAGGCTTTTGTGATACTAGTGGTACGTTTAGGAGAGGCATTTTGTTTCCATGTTTTTAAGTTTTTATTTTGCAAAAAATCCAAACCTACAGAAAAGTTGCAAGAACAGTATAATAAATCCTCTTATACCACCCACCTGAAGAAATAATTAGGAATACCTCACACAAAGGAAAATTCTAGAAAATATAAATTATCTTTGGAGTGAAGAGATTAGAAAGAATTTTTTATTTCATTACCTGTATGTTCTAATTTTATTTTTAAAAGAAATCTTTATTGTTGAGAGTATAACAAATGTATCCTTTTTCCCCCTATTTCCACCTCTAAGGGATTCCCACCCCACCCCAGCCCTTCACCACCCTATACAAGTCTTTGGGTAATCTCCACCCCTGGTTCTATTTTATTCGTCAGTTTATTTTTGTTCATTAGATTCCCTGTTTGTTTATTTTGAGATTCAATTGTTGATAGATATGTATTTATAGCCACTTTATTGTTCATATTTTTCTTCTTCTCCTTCTTCTCCTCCTTCTCCTCCTTCTCCTCCTTCTCCTCCTTCTCCTCCTTCCCCTCCTTCTCCTCCTTCCCCTCCTTCTCCTCCTCCTCCTCCTCCTCCTCCTCCTCCTCCTCCTCCTCCTTCTTCTTTCTTCTTCAATACCCTTCAACATTTCATGTAATACTGGTTTGGTGGTGATGAACTCCTTCAGCTTCTTCTTGTCTGTGAAGCTCTTTATCTGACCTTCAATTCTAAATGATAGCTTTTCTGGGTAGAATAATCTTTGTTGTAGGTCCTTGTTATTCATCACTTTGAGTATTTCTTGCCACTCTCTTCTGGCCTGCAAAGTTCCTATTGAGAAATCAGCTGTCAGTCGTATGGGAGCTCCCTTGAAGGTAACTAACTGCTTTTCTCTTGCTGCTTTTAAGATTCTCTGTTTGTCTTTTGCTCTTGGCATTTTAATTATGATGTGTCTTGGTGTGGGCCTTTTTGGGTTCCTCTTGTTTGGGACTCTCTGCACTTCCTGGACTTGTAAGTCTATTTCTTTCACCAGGTAGGGGAAGTTTTCTTTATTTTTAAATTTTATTTATTTCTTTTATTATCTAATGTTGTACATATGTCTCCTTTTTCCCCAGTTGACCCCCCGCCCTAGCCATTCCCACCCTGGGCAAGTCCCCACCACCCCAGTGTCTGTGTCCATTGGTTCTGCTAATATGTATGCATACAAGGACTTTGGTTGCTCTCTAACCACCCCCCCCCACCTCAGCTAGGGAAAGTTTTCTGTCATTATTTCTTAAAATAGGTTTTCAATATCTTTCTCTCTCTCTTCTCCTTCTGGCACCCCCATAATGCGAATGTTGGTACCTTTGATGTTTCCCAGAAGCTCCTTACACTATCTTTATTTTTTAAATCTTATTTTATTGTTTAAAGTATTGCAAATAGTAGTACATATGTCTCCTTTTTCCCCCATTGACCTCCCCTCAGCTTCCCCTACCCCCCGGAATATACCCTCACCCCCCCCCAATGTCTGTGTACATTGGTTATGCTTATATGCATGCATACAAGTCCTTCGGTTGATCTCTTACCTCCCCTCAATGCTCCCCTGCCTTTGCGCTGTAGTTTGACAATTTGTCTGATACTTCCTTGGTATCTATTTTTGCTCATCAGTTTATAATGTTCTTTATACACCACAAATGAATGAGATCATGTGGTATTTATTTTTCTCCGACTGGCTTATTTTGCTTAGCATAATGCTTTCCAGTTCCATTTATGCTGTTGCAAATGGTAAGAATTAGTTCTTTTTTATAGCAGCATAGTATTCCATTGTGTAGATGTACCACAGTTTTTTAATACACTCATCAGCGGATGGACATTTAGACTGTTTCCAAATCTTAGCTATTGTAAATTGTGCTGCTATGAACATAGGGGTGCATATATCCTTTCTGATTAGTGTTTCTGTCTTCTTGGAATATATTCCTAGAAGTGGGATTATTGGGTCAAATGGCAGTTCCAATTTTAATTTTTTGAGGAAACACCATACTGTTTTTCACAGTGGCTGCACCAGTCTGCATTCCCACCAGCAGAGCATGAGGGCTCCTTTTTTTCTGCATCCTCTCCACCACTGGTTGTTGATTCATTATTGATAGCCACTCTAGCAGGTGTGAGATGGTACCTCATTATTGTTTTGATTTGCATCTCTGGATGATTAGTGACTTTCAGCATGTCTTCATATGTCTCTTGGCTTTCTGTATGTCCACTTTGGAAAAATGTCTATTTAGGTCCTTTGCCTATTTTTTGATTGGATTGTTTATCTTCCTTTTGTTAAGCTATGTGAGTTCCCTGTAAATTTTGGAGATTAAACCCTTATCTGAGATAACATTGGCAAATATGTTCTCCCATGCAGTGGCTTTCTTGTTGTTTTGTTGATGGTTTCTTTTGCTGTGCAGAAGCTTGTTATTTTGATGTAGTCCCATTTGTTTATTTTCTCTTTAGTTTCCATTGCCCTGGGTGCTGTATCGGTAAAGATATTGCTATGAGATATGTCTGCTATTTTGCTGCCTATGGATTCTTCTAAGACGGGGGTGGGCAAACTTTTTGACTCGAGGGCCACAATGGGTTCTTAAACTGGACCGGAGGGCCGGAACAAAAGCATGGATGGAGTGTTTGTGTGAACAAATATAAATTTAAAGTAAACATCATTACATAAAAGGGTACGGTCTTTTTTTTTTTTTTTTTTTTTTAGTTTTATTCATTTCAAACGGGCCGGATCCGGCCTGCAGGCTGTAGTTTGCCCACGGCTGTTCTAAGATGTTTATCATTTCCCATCTTACATTTAAGTCCTTTATCCATTTTGAGTTCATTTTTGTGTATTGTGCAAGTTGGTGGTCTAGTTTCATTTTTTTTGGCAAGTATCTGTCCAATTTTCCCAACACTATTTATTGAAGACACTGTCTTGACTCCATTGTATGCTCTTGCCTCCTTTGTAAAATATTAATTGAGTATAATGGCTTGTGTAGATTTCTGGGTCCTCTGTTCTGTTCCATTGGTTTATATGTCTGTTCTTCTGCCAGGACCAGGCAGTTTTGAGAACAGTGGCTTTGTAGTATAGCTTGGTATCTGGTACTGTGAACCCTCCAACATTGTTTTTTTCTGAAGATTGCTGCAGATATTTGAGGTCTTTTTTATTCCATATTAATTTTTGGATAGTTTGTTCTAGGTCTTTTAAGTATGCCATTGGTATTTTAACGGGGATTGCATTGAATTTATAGATTGCTTTGGGTATTCTGGACATTTTAATGATGTTAATTCTACCAATCCATGAACACAGTATATTCTTCCATTTGTTCATGTCTTCCTCTATCTCTTTTTTCAGCGTCCTGAAATTTTCTGAGTACAGGTCCTTTATCTTCTTGGTTAAATTTATTCTTACCTATCTTAATTTTTGTTGCATTGGTAAATGAGATTGTTTTTTTAGTTTCTCTTTCTGTGAGTTCATTATTGGTGTATAGAAAATCCATAGACTTATGGGTGTTAATTTTGTATCCTGCTACCTTACTGAATTCACTTATTAAATCTAGTAGTTTTTTGATAGAGTCTTTGGGGTTTTCTATGTACAATATCATGTCGTCTGAGAATAAGGACAGTTTTACTTCTTCTTTTCCAATTTGGATGCCTCTTCTTTCTTCTTCTTGTCTTATTGCAATGGCTAGTACTTCTAGTACTATGTCAAAAGGGAGTGGTGAGAGTGGGCATCCCTGTCTTGTTCCTGGTCTTAGGGAAAATGGTTTTAGTTTTTGCCCATTGAGTATAATGTTGGCTATGGGTTTGTCATATATGGCTTTTATTATGTTAAGGTATGATCCTTTTATTTCCACCTTGATGAGAGTTTTTATCATGAAAGGGTGTTGGAATTTGTCAAATGCTTTTGGGTATGATTATATGGTTTCTATCAGTTTGATTATGTGATGTATCATGTTTATTGATTTGTGGATATTGTACTATCCTTGCATCCCTGGAATAAGTCCCACTTGGTCATGGTGTATGATTTTTCTAATGTAATACTGGATTTGATTTGCTATAATTTTGTTGAGAAATTTGGCGTCTATGTTCATGAGAGATATTGGCCTGTAATTCCCTTTCTTTGTATTGTCTTTATCTGGTTTTGGGATTAGGGTAATGGTGGCTTTGTGAAAAGAGCTTGGAAGTGTTCCTTCCCCTTGAATTTTTTGGAATAGTCTGAGGAAGGTAGGTTTTATTTTTTCTTTGAATGTTTGATAAAACTCCTCTGTGAATCTGGTCCAGGGCTTTTGTGTGTTGGAAGTGTTTTGATTATTGCTTCAATTTCCTCCATAGATATCAGACTATTCAGATTTTTTTATTCCTGCTGGTTGAGTTTTAGGAGGTCGTATTTTTCTAGGAATATGTCTATTCTAGGTTATCCAGTTTGTTGGAATAGAGTTTCACATATTATCTTTTTTATGATTCTTCGTATTTCTGTGGGGTCTGTTGTTATTTCTCCTCTTTCATTTCTGATTTTGCTAATTTGGGTCCTTTCTCTTTGCTTTGTTTTAAATAAATCTTCATTGTTCAGATTATTATAGTTGTTCCTCTTTTTTCCCTCCATAACTCCCCTCCACCCAGTTCCCACCCCATCTTCTGCCCTTACCCGCCCCCACTGTCCTCATCCACAGGTGTATGATTTTTGTCCAATCTCTTTCTGCACCCCCACACCCCTTTCCCCCCCGAGAATTGTCATTCCACTCCCTTTCTATGCCCCTGATTCTATTATATTCACCAGTTTACTCTGTTCCTCAGATTTTTTATTCACTTGATTTTTGATTCACTTGATTCACTTGTTGATAGATATGTAATTGTTGTTCATAATATTTATCTTTACCTTTTTTCTTCTTCTTCCTCTTCTTAAAGAATACCTTTCAGCATTTCATATAATACTGGTTTGGTGGTGATGAACTCCGTTAGCTTTTTCTTATCAGTGAAGCTCTTTATCTGACCTTCAATTCTGAATGATAGCTTTGCTGGGTAAAGTAATCTAGGTTGTATGTTCTTGCTATTCATCACTTTGAATATTTCTGGCCACTCCCTTCTGGCCTGCATAGTTTCTGTTGAGAAATCAGCTGACAGTCATATGGGTACTCCCTTGTAGGTAACTGACTTTTTTTCTCTTGCTGCTTTTAGGATTCTCTCTTTATCTTTTGTCCTTGGCATTTTAATTATGATGTGTCTTGGTGTGGTCCTCTTTGGATTCCTTTTGCTGGGGTTCTCTGCACTTCCTGGACTTGTAAGTCTATTTCTTTGACCAGGTAGGGGAAGTTTTCTGTCATTATTTCTTCAAATAGGTTTTCAATATCTTGCTCTCTCTCTTCTTCTGGCACCCCTATAATTCGGATGTTGGTACGTTTGAAGTTGTCCCAGAGGCTCCTTACACTATCTTCATATTTTTGGATTCTTTTTTCTTTTTGCTTTCCTGATTGGGTATTTTTTGCTTCTTTATATTTCAAATCTTTGACTTGATTCTTGGGATCCTCTTGTCTGCTGTTGGATTTCTGTATATTATTCTTTATTTCAGTCAGTGTATGCTTAATTTCTAGTTGGTCCTTGTTCATATCCTCGAGGGTCTCACTAAATTTATTGGCGGTTTCTAGAAAATTCTTGAAAAACCTTATAACCGTGGTTTTGAACTCTATAGCCAGTAGTTTTCTTTCCTCCATTTCTGTCATTTGTGATCTGTTTCTTTGTCTCTGCATTTTGGCTGCTTCCCTGTGTTGATAGAGTGGCTTTCTGTGCTAGGTGTCCTATAGGGCCCAGTGGCTCAGCCTCCCTAATTACCTGAGGTGGACACTCTTGGTGCACCCATTTGTGGGCTGTGTGCACAGTCTTGTTGTAGTTAAGCCTTGATTGTTGTTGGTATCACTGGCAGGAATTGACCTCCAGGCCAATTGGCTGTGAGAATCAGCTGTGTCTACAGTGGGAGAACTTCTGTGCTGGAGACACCCTTATGGGGCAAGACTTGCTTCAGTGGGGCTTTGGTGCTCACTGAGTCTGCCCCCTGAGTGTGTCCCTTATGGATCTGAGGAGTTGTAATCTGGATGGTCCCACTCTGACCACTAGGTACACAGGCTCTTGGATCTCTAAGGAGGTGCTAATTTAGCCTCTCCCTGAGGCTACCCAGCAGGAGCTATGGAGTGATCTGCAGATTCCTCTTCTTTGTTTGGGATTTGGAGGTGCCCAGATGAGGTCCAGCTGTGAAGCAATGCAAGCTGCTGTGGGGCCTTGGGCCTTCTCTTGGAAGTTCTCGGTCTCTCTGACCCAGCTGCAGTTTGTTAGGTAGTTTTCAGATTGCAAAGGGCCAGGCCTTTCATATGCAAAAGCCTCTGGGCACAGCTTGGGTGGGGCGGGGTCTCAGGGAATCAACAGGGCAGAGCAAACAGCTATGGCGGATCCTCAGTCCTGCCCTAAGAGGCCCCCAGTTCTCAGTGTCCTGTGGTAATCGCTGCAAGCACCTCAGAGAAAGCTGCCCTTGAGTTCTACCCATTGCCAGACAGTCCAGTTTCTCCCTGTATTAGTCTGGGTCCCCAGAGACTCGCCCAGAACTGAAGTCAGAGCTGTCGGGAGCTTGAGACTCCCTCCTGATTGAAAAAGACACCGGCATCCTCCGTTGCCAGCCCTTTCCATGCACTCGCCTCCGTACCTCTGCACTTTACTTCCACACCTCCTGAGTCTCAGTGTGCTTTTCTCTTTCCTTCTAGTTGTAGAATTTCCACTCAGCCAGCCTTCCTGTGGTTCTTGGTGATGTCTGTTTTGTCTTTAGTTGTAGTTTTGAAGTGGTTGTATGAGGCAGCAATTTCAGGTGTTTACCTATGCCGCCATCTTGGTTTCTCTCCTGTTCTCCATTTTTCCTTTCTCTTTGTTTTTTGGTGAGCCTGGCTAGAGGTTCATCAATCTTGTTTATTTGTTCAAAGAACCAGCTCTTGGTTTCACTGATCTTTTGTATTTTTTTGTCTCTATGTCATTTATTTAGAATTATTAAGTGGCCTTCCTTGTCTCCTGTTATGTGGTCTTCACTTTGAGGTCTATTTTGTCAGATATAAGTATTGCTACCCCAGCTTTTGTTTCATTTCCATTTGCCTGAATGATATTTTTCCATCCCTTCACTTTCAGTCTGTGTGAGTCCCTTGTTCTGAGGTTGGTCTCCTGTAGACAGGATATATATGGGTCATGTTTTCTTATCCTACAAAGATGTCTTTTGATTGGAGCATTTAATCCATGTACATTTAATGTTATTATTTATAGGTACTTGTTTGTAGCCATTTCTGTACTTTATGTCTGTGTTCCTTCCTCCTTATCTATTTCTTCTTTATACAGCATTCTCTTTAGCATTTCTTGCATTGCTAGGTCAGTAGTGACAAACTCCCTTAGCCTTTCTTTTGTCTGCAAAGCTTCTGATTTCCCCTTTAACATTTCTTGCATTTTTGGCTTGGTAGCGATAAACTCCCTTAGCCCTTTTTTGTCTGTGAATCTCCTGATTCCATTTTGAATGATAGCCTTGCTGGATAGGGTATTATTGGATTCAGTCCCTTGCTTTGCATCACTTTGTATACTTCATTCCATTCCCATCTGGCCTGATGTGTTTTTGTTGAGAAATCATTTGATAATATAATGGGATATCCTTTGTAGGTAACTCTCTGTCTCTCTCTCTTGCAGCCTTTAAGATTCTTACTTTGTTGTTGATGTTTGCCATTCTAATTATGACATATCTTTATATCGGTCTTTTGGGGTTCATCTTGTTTGGGACTCCCTGTGCTTACGTGACTTTTTCTTCCACAAATCAGGGAAGTTTTCTGTTAGTATTTCTTCAAATAGGTTCTCTAATCCTTGCTCCTCTTCTTGTCCTTCTGGCACCCCTATTATATGTATGTTACTTCATTTCGTTTTTCCCAAAGCTCCATTATGCTCTCCTCCTGCTTTCTAATTTTTTTCTGCAATTGTTGTTCAGTTCGGGCTTGTTTTTCTGCCCTGTCTTCTAACTCACTAATATGGTTCTCTGCTTCTTCAAGTCTACTGTTGACACTCTCCATCATGTTATTTATTGTAGCCATATCATTCTTGATTTCCTCTTGATTATTTTTTTTTAACTTTAAATTTTTATTTTACAAAGGTCACATAATTGGATATTTCTCAACTTTGTACACAATTATTCTTACTCTCCACAGAAAGGCTGCTTCTTCACTTCTCATCAGGTGATGGCAAGCACTAAAATCCTGATTTTAACAGAATAATAGTAAAAATGCCTCAGTGATTTAAGTTCAAAGCAGTACATTGGTATATGGCTCTTGCACTTATCAGAAATGTACAAATGTATTTTTATTAAAAATGAAAAATAAATTATCTGTAGGCATGGACAATGACAACAGTAAACATTGCATGTTGTCAACTGAAACCAGTAACTGATGGTTAGAGTTATTTTCTTGAACCTCAGCCAGCCTTTTCTTCAATCATTTCCTTCAACTAACTTCTCTGAAGTTATAGGTGAGGAGATGCCCTGAGCTTCCTCTCAGTTCTCAGTAATGATGGTAAAGGGCTAGAACATGCTGCCTCCCATCCCTCCTCCCATGCTGCCCATCCCACCCATCCCGAGGTCCTTCTCCTCTTTAGGAATTCCTGTGACCAGAACTTCTGCTGTTGTTACCAGAGAGGCCACACCAGCATCATCCAGTAAAGCAGTCCTTACAACTTTAGTTGGAGCAATGATTCCTTTTTCCACCATATTCACAAAATCTCCAACCATGGCATCATAACCAATTTCTGAGGAACTTTGCATAATTTTCTCAACTATCAATGATTCCTCAACACCTGCATTCCTAGCAATGGTCATTGAAGGAGTTTTTAGTGCTTTCTTAATAATTTCTATACCAATTTTTTGATATTCATTAGTTGGAGGTAATGAGCCCAAGGCTGGAATGCACCGAAGCAGGGCACAGCCCCATCCCAGAACAATGCCTCCCTCCACAGCAGCTCGGGTAGCATTGAGGGCATCTGTGACTCTTTATTTTCATTCACTTCAACATCACTTGTCCCACCAACCTTCAGCACAGCTATCCCATCTGAGAGTTTGGCCAGGCGTTCATTTAGTTTTTCCTTTTCATATTCACTAGTTCTGATATCTAACTGCTCAATGATTTCTTGAATATGTTCTTCAATAAGCCTTGTAACATTTTCCCTTCGAGAGCATGGCATCATCTTTGGTCACAATGACCTCTCCAACTTTTCCTAAGTCATGAGGCTGAACATCTTCTAGATTGACAGTCAATCCTTCTCCAAACACGGCACCACCAGTAGCAATAGCCATGTCTTTAAGCTGGTTCTTCCTACTGTTCCCAGAACCTGGAGCTTTGACTGCTACAACTTGAAGACCAACTTTTAGCCTAGTCAAAACATGTGTACTTAAAGCTTCTCCACCAACATCTTCAGCAATTATGACCAGGGGCTTACAGTGATCATTGGCAATTTCAAGAGCAGGTCTGATAGACTGAACACTAGAAATTTTCTTTTCACTCAAAAAAACATATGCATCTTGGAATTCACATTTCTGACCTTTTGCTGTATTAATAAAGTTTGGAGAAATATAACCTCGATCAAACTTCATGCCTTCAATAATTTCTAATTCATCATTCAGTGTTTTTCCTTTACAGTGATTTCACCTTTCATTCCAACCTTTTCCATTGCCTCAGAAATTATGTTGCCAATTTCTTTGTCTCCATTTGCAGAAATTGTAACAACCTAAGATATTTCTTCAGGGGTTGTCACAGGTTTAGACTGCTTCTTAAGTTCATAAATTACAGCATCAACAGCTAACATCACACCTCTCCTGATTTCCACTGGATTAGTACCTTACTGATCTTCTCAAAGCCTTCCTTGGCAATGGAGCATGACAGCACAGTAGCAGTCATGGTGCCATCCCCAGCCTCTTCACTTGTATTATTGGCAATATCTTGAACAAGTTTAGCACCAATATTTTTATATTTATCTTTTCAGTCAATGGACTTTGCAACGGTCACACCATCTTTTGTTACTTTGGGACTTCCCCAGCTCTGTTCAATAATCACTGTTCTTCCCTTTGGCCCCATAGTAATGGCTACAGCATTGGCTGAAAGGTCTATACCTTGAAGCATTATGGCTTGAGCCTCTGCACCAAATTTTACATCTTTGGCATAAGAACAAGTGAGATGAGGAGCCAATGCCCTGGACATGGGCTTAATCTGGCGAAGGCCTGTGTGTAATCGAAGCATTTCTGCAGGGCAGTGGCAGGGCATGCAGGTGGCGAGGCAGGCCATTGGTAGCGAGTGAGGGCTCCTCTTGATTCTTACATAAGTTGTTGATTTTCTCATCCATCTGGTTTATGAACTGTATGACCATTACACTGAATTATTTTTCTGATATATTGCATGCCTCCATTTCACTTAGTTCCTTTTCTGGCGATCCTCCTTTTCTTTCCTTTGGACATTTTACTTTTTCTCCCTATTTTTACTATCACTGAAGGGTCCAGGTGCTGAGCTGTGTGGGGCTTGTGCCACAGTGGTGGGTTGGCTGGAGCATCATGCGTCCCAAGAGTCTCAGGAGAGCTCAGGCACCAGGATGCGTGGATACAGTGGGTCAGTGGGAGCCTTGCACCTGCCAAGAGTCATGGGAGAGCCCAGGGGCCAGAACACATGGGGCTTGTGCCACTGTGGTAGGTTGGTGGGAGGGGAATGCACTCCAGGACTCACAGGAGCCTGTGGCAAAGAAGGCTGGAGTCCTGGTGTTTGTGGGTCTGCAGCTATAGTAGCAGGTCATGGCCAGAGTGGCTATAGAGTCTTGGGTTGCGTCTGAGGCCAGTCTGGGTGGTGGTGAGGCTGGGCTCCTAGTCACAGTAGCTCTACCCTTCAAGATGACATGGTTTCTGTGTCATTGCCAGATGCCAAGGAGTGTTTGCAACAGTAGTGGGGGTATCTCATCTAAGAGAGCCCAGTATGCCAGGCCCTGAGACTCCCACAGGATCTAACTGCCCCTCATTCACACACACACACACACACACCACACCTCCACACACTCCCCTTTCACTCCCTCCCTCACTCACACTCTTTCTCATTGCCGTCCTGCTGGCTGCCATCTTGGCTCCTCCTAGATTTTCTCTTACTTCTTCACTTTTGGGACATTGTATGTTCCTAGAAACTTACCATTTCTTCCATATTCTCTGATTTGTTGGCATATAGTTGTTTGTAATATTTTCTTATAATCCTTTGTATTTCTGTGGTCAGTTACTTCTCCTCTTTCATTTCTGATCTTATTTATTTGGGTCCTCTCTATTTTTTCTTCTTGAAGAGTCTGTCAAGAAGAAATGTTTGTCAACCTTGTTTATCTTTTCAAAGAACCAGGTCTTGGTTTCATTTACCTTTTGTCTTGTTTTTTTTTAAGACTCTATTTTGTTTATTTCTGCACTGATATTTATCATTTCTTCTACTCACTTTAGGTGTTGTTTGTTGTTATTCTTCTAGTTACTTTAGGTGTAAGGTTAGATTGAGGTTTTTCTTGTTTCTTGAGTTTTTCTTGTTTCTTTCTATAATGCTATGAATTTTCCTCTTAAGACTGTTTTCCTGGTGTCCCATAGATTTGGGCTTGTTGTGTTTTCATTTTCATTTGTCTCAAGGTATGTTTTGATTTCTTCCTTGACATCACTGTTAACCCATTCATTGTTTAGTATCATGTTATTTATTTATTTTTATAATATATTCCTATTGATTTCAGAGAGTAAGGGAGAGGGATAGAGAGATAGAAACATCAATGATGAGAGGGAATCATTGATTGACTGCCTCCTACATGCCCCCAACTGGGGATTGAGCCTGTAACCCAGGCATGTGTCCTTGACTGGAATTGAATCTGGGACCCTTCAGTCCGCAGGCTGATGCTCTATCCAGTGAGCCAAACCAGCTAGAGCATAACATGTTATTTAACTTTCATGTGGTTTTCAGTTTTATTTTCTTGTGATTTCTACTTTTATGCCATTGTTGCTAGGGCAAATGCTTGAAATGATTTCAATCTTCTTAAATTTATTGAGACTTGATTTGTGTGCTATTATATGGTCTATCCTAGATATAGTTTCATATGTCTTAAAAAGAATGTATATTCTGCAGCTTGTGGGTGAAATTCTCTGAAGATATCAATTAATTCTGTTATAGTATGTCATTTAAGACTGTTTCCCTGTGAATTTTCTGTCTGCAATATCTATCCATTCATTTAAATGGGGTGTTGAAATCCCCAACTATTATTGTACTACTGTTGATTTCTTCCATATACCCATCAAGAGTCGCTTTATATATTTGGGTATATAAGTATGTACAAGGGTTAAATTCTCTTCTTGGATTGATCCTCTGTTTTAAAGTCTATTTTGTCTGATATAAGTATCATTGCCTCAGCTTTTTCTTATTTCCATTTGTGTGAAATAACTCCACACCTTTACTTTTAGCCTGTCTTTTATTCTGAGGTGAGTCTCTTGTAGACGGCATATATAAGATTCTTGTTTTCTTATACTTTCAGCTACGTATGCTTTGACTGGAGTATTTATCTTTAAAGTGGTTATTGCCATATTTTTCTTCCTAATTATGTTCCTTTTGTTTGTTTGTTTTCTTTTTTCTTCTTAAAGAAGTCTCTTTAAAATTTCTCAGAATGCTTACTTGGTGATAATGAAATCCTTTAGGTTTTGTTGTCTGAAAATCTTTTTATTTTTTCTTTAATTATAAATGATAGCCTTGCTGGCTAGATTAGTTTTGTTTTAAATCTTTGCTTTCCTTCACTTTGAATATTTTGTGTTAATCCCACTGGCCTTAAATGTTTCTGTTGAGAAATCAGCTGATGGTCTTACTGGAGTTCCCTTGTAGATAACCGACTTTCTCTTTCTGTTTTTAAGATGCTCTTTGTCTTTAACTATCACCATTTTTATTATGATGTATCTTGTGGTCCTCTTTCAGTTCATATTGTTTGGAACTCTCTACACTTCCTTGACTTGTATGCCTTTTTCATTCATCAGGTTAGGAAAGTTCTCAGTCATTATTTCTTCAAATAGTTTCTCAATCTATTGTTCTCTTCTCCTTCTGGAACCCCTATTATGTTGATATTGTTATACTACTCATTGTCCCAGGTATCCCTTAAACTATCCTTCTTTTTAAAAAAATTCTGTTGTCTTTTTGCTGCTCTGATTGGGAGTTTCCTGCTACCTTCTAAATTGCTGTTTTGGTCCTCTGCTTAATCATCTGCTGTTGATTCCTTCCAGTGTATTCTTTATTTCAGATATTGTTTTATTTCTGACTAGTTCTTTTTTATGGTTTCTACATCCATTTTGTTTGGTTTGGTTTGGTTTGGTTTGGTTTGGTTTGGTTTGGTTTGGTTTGATTAATCCTCACCTGAGGATATTTTTTCCCATTGATTTTCAGAGAGAGTGGAAGGGAAGAGAGAGTGGGGGAGAAAAAGAGAGAGAGAAAGGAGAGAGAGAGAGAGAGAGAGAGAGAGAGAGAGAGAGAGAGAGAGAGAAACATTGATGTGAGAGACACATTGACAGGTTGCCTCCTGCATGCACCCTGACTGGGGACAGGGATAGAACCCACAACCCAGGTACATGCCCTTGACTGGGAATTGAACCACAACCCTTTGGTGTATGGGCTGACACTCTAACTAGGGCTGTGTGTCCTTTTTTATGATTACTATCTCTTTGGTGAAATTCTCTTTAAGTTCTAAATTTCTTGAGGATCTTCATAGCCATTGCTTTGAACTCTTTATCAGCCATTGTTTACCTTCATTTCATTTAATTCTTTTTCTGGGGATTTCTCCAGTCCTTTCATTTGGGTCATGTTTCTTTGTCTCCCTATTTTTGCTGCCTCTCTGTATTCATTTCTGTGTATCAGGTA
>NW_005871400.1:262004-263031 GCF_000147115.1 Myotis lucifugus | reverse complement strand
ACTCCCTGGAATGGAGATAAGAAATGCCCTAACCTTTGCAATAGAAATTGACAGGATTAAAATCAACTGGTATAAATACAGATGTAACAAGACAATAATCATCAGATCCTGATCAGATCCTAACCAGAACTTGGCTGGAGATCCTAACCAGAACTTTGGCTGGAGATCCTAACCAGAACTTTGGCTGGAGATCCTGGCTAGAGGTCCTGACTAGGCTGCTGATCAACTGAAGGCTGTCTCCGTGTCATTCCTTCTTCGCCGACTCCGTCCACACCTTTGGGGACCCCTGGACCTGTTGGGGTTGGACCCCAACACTCCATCACTAAAGAAGCTTCTGGTGGTACATGAGTTGCATGAGGTAGTTTCTCAGTGAATCACCAGGTAGGGATGAATAGTGGTCACTGATACATATGTAAACTTGAGGCCAGTGCTTGGTCTGAGGCCACTCAGTAAAAGTCCCAGATTACACTAAGGCTACTCACCAACTGCTGGGTATCCACAGAACTTTGTGGTGGGGCAGGGTCTCAGAGACTCATCTGGGTGAGGCCAGAAGAGTTCATCTGGCCCTAACAGACCAAGATTTGCCCATGTGGGGGGAGGGCTCTATACACAAACAGTGGCACCAGTAGAGCATGCAAAAGATAAATGGCCCCTGCTCTAGAGCCACACAACTCAGTCTGCTGCAATTTTGGTTGGACCTCCTTGAGAGTCTTCCATGAAAGTCTGCATCATGGGGTCAGGCCGGCAATAGCCATCAGACTTCTCTGAAGGGATGAGCTTAGCAGGACATGGCCACCAGGAGTTGGGAGGGTGAGAGTAGAGGATCCCCGCCCAGGGAGGGCAACACTAGTCAGGTGTACATGGGAGAGTGAATGGACCTCACCCCAGAGCCACACAACTCAGTCTCTAATACATCCTAAGTCTGTCTAAACCTCCTCAAGAGGCACTAGAAAAGTCTCCACTGTAGGGCATGAGCGTGGCAGGCAACAGGAATTGGAAAGGAGTGACTATGCATTCTACCAGGCTA